>NW_025335268.1:127558552-127589805 GCF_004798865.1 Varanus komodoensis
CCCCCCTCAAAAGTAAGGGGAAATGTCTGTGCATCTTATAGAGCAAATATTTCTGTGCAGTAAGTCTGTCAGATGTGCAGCCCATGGGGAAGTAATGGGGAATGTGCCTGTGATAATGTGCCCATTTGATTCGGAATATTTTTTTTCTTGTTTTCCTCCTCTAAAATCTAGGTGCGTCTTATGGTCAGGTGCGTCTTATAGAGCAAAAAATACGGTACATCCCATGATTAATGTGATTTAACATATCAGATTAGACATATTTCTAATTTGGAAGACCAGATCTTCACAATGCTAGCTTGATTTTTTTAAAATTTGCTTTTGCAAATAATGCAATGTTAGGTGATCTATATTCATGCACACCTAAAATTAAATATGTCTCAGTATCCTTTATTGGCCACCCTATAAACTGAGCCACATAATAAGATGTACTAGATAGTGGTGCAGGTGCTCTGTACAACTATCTCCACAGATAGATAGTTCGGCCGGAATGCACTTGCCCCAGGTACTCACTGACCAACTTCATTTCCTGAGGGGACCTTTGGATTCACAACTGTGCAACCACTTCAGTTTAGGCCATGTGTGACAATGTAACATAATAAAAGGTCTGAGCATAGCTCTGTAGCAAGTAGAGGGTGCGATAGAATGATTTAGGAAATGGCACTGAGTCATGCAAGCAGGTAACACAGAAAGGGGTTTACATGCAGTCCACCAGACTCTCCCCACTCTCCGGAGTTTGTGTGGTCCCACTCAAAATAGGAAGTGCATAACTTGTGTGTGGGGATAATGCACAGCAGCTGATTTCCTAATGAACACTGAAAATGCTCAGATGATTTCATCCCAACCTTCTTTCCTCAGCAAAACTGAAACGAATTGATCTGACAAGCAACTTTCTTTCCTGGGTGGATGAAGACTCTTTCCAGCTGCTGCCCGCCTTGGAGGAGCTTGTCCTCACTGAAAACATGTTGACTTCACTGCCAGAGCTTCCCAGTGCCATTGTGCAGCTGGATGCCCAGTTTAATATGCTCCAGAGTGCAGGCATTCGACCTGATGCTTTCAGGGTGAGCTTCTTTCCATTTTTTTCAAGCCCAGTTTCAAGCCCAGTCTATAAATTATTGCTCCCCTTTGGTTGGTGTTCCTTTCTCATTGACAGTGTGCCACCTCACTTGTTTGCATAAAGAGTTTAATAGAGAGGGGGGCAGTTTGTGAGAATACTCATATGACTTGGGCAACAAGGTTAATGGCACTGGTGTTCAGTGGACCTCTTATCAGATCTGAACTCTACAGACCACTCAGCTTTGTTGATTGCAGTTGCCAAGCGGTACAACTCACACTCCTACCTGGAACTTCAGGAGATCATTTCAAGATAGAGAGGCATCAGTCCTTGCATTTTTTATTTGTTTGTTTGCCATAGAAATTAATCAAATTATTGGCAAAGGGCACCCAGGGCGGTTTTTATTTTCTGTGCTGTGCTGTGCTTTGCTTTTGGTGGCTATATCCCATTTGACTGAATTTCATTATGCTTGGCAAAGTCAAACTGAATTCCTTTGAGAATCCATTTTGAATTTGGGGAGACTTGATCTGAAACTTAAAGGAGGCTTTAACTTGTGCTTTCAGGATCTCAAAAATCTGCAGTTCCTTCATCTGTCTGATAACAAACTGGACAATATTCCAGTGCCCCTTCCAGAGGGACTGCGATCTTTGCATTTACAGGTGAGATGGTTTCATTGATCTTTAGAAGGCAAATATGTGACATTCACAGCCAAAGAACAATTCCTTAAAACAATAAGTTGTTTTCATCAATGTCCTTTTGGATTACTATGAGAAAGAAGATATAGAGACATAACATGGGCCATGATGTGTGGTTGGATCTGTTCTTTTTCTTTCCCTGTCTGGTGTCCCTGAGGAGTGGGGGTTCCTTCTGTGTTAGGGACAAACCTAGGACAAACTGACCTCTCCCTACTGTGGTACCACAAATGAGATACCTGATCACCTTCCTGCTCTGTAAGAGGCCAGGAGTCATTTAAGGTGACTTTGAGCAATTTTAAGTGCAGGAAATCACCCACCCATGATGACATGCAAAGCCAGATACAATCCACTTCCAGGTAACCCTAGTGCCCCAAGGCTCAGAAGGAGGCTTGTTGACAGGGCTGCTTTGCCCACGGTAGTTCAGTTAGCTAAATGAGTGGAGGGTTAACACTTTTATGGAGGAATAGACCAATCTGAAACTTCAGATGTGCTCAGCCATCTGCTGCAGTACCGTTCCTGGACTCTGATCCACCCATTCCTAGAAGATGATTGTGATGCAGCTACAGAAGGGATGGCCAGTCAACCACAGCTTTAGTGCTGACCATAGTTCCAGTCCTTAGCATCTCCTGGTGGATTGACTTTGCTTTGTTGGGGCTGGAGCTGGAGGAGGCAAGGAAACTCTGGGGAACCCATTATATCAGAGCGCAAGAGCACAGAACCTCTTTCAGCCTAAGGGCAAAGGGGGTTGGCCCTGAATCCTCAAATTAGTATCTTATTGTGGCTTAAAGCTGTCACTGCCAGTAACTAAGCTTTCCAGTTTCAACTTAGTTATATTTTCAACTAAGATTTCAAACCTTTAGAATGAGAGCAAAACTGCACAAAAGTTGGGACACCACCAACTGATAGCTGGTAGGGGGAAAATTGAGGGCAGAGGAGGGGGCCTTATATGGAGAACTCTGGACTGGGATACCAGAAGGGCTGGATTTTGCTTCTAGGCTGGAGATTCTGCACCCCATCATGGTGCCTCTGCCAATGTGTGTGTATGCTTTTAGACATGGTTGGGCCAAAGTGGATGTAGCAAAGCTGATCTGGGTGTGTCTAAACCTGGACCTGCCATAATCACAAAAGCAGAGGTGGGAGGGCCCAGTTTATGTGACTGGAGAGTACAGAGCTTTCTGCCGGTTCAGGGACCCAGGGAGAGGACCTGTCCGAAGCAGCAGGTCCTGCACAAGTCACCCGCCCTTTCCTTTGCCCCTAAATTCAGGACATCCCCACTCTTGCTCTCTGTGTCATTGAGTCAGATGCAGGCGTCAGTGCTTGGGTCTGCAACTCTCAAGGTCGCCTTCTCCCTTTGTTTCCCTGCCTAGAACAACAACATCCAGACCATGCAAGGAGACACGTTCTGCGACAGTGAAGATCCCAGTCACATCCGCAGAGCTCTGGAGGACATCCGCCTGGACGGCAACCCCATCAACCTGAGCCTCTTTCCCAGTGCTTATTTCTGCCTGCCTCGCCTGCCCACAGGCCACTTCTACTGAACGGAGCTCCCCTCCACTACTTGCAGTCCAAACCAGGAACGGGTCTCAAAGAGAAGCTGCCTGGCATGCATCTCGCTGCCAGGAGGACGCTGATGCTGTTCTGCTGGCATCACTCTCCTTCCTCCCTTTCTCAGCTTGACTTCTTTTCTGTGGGAGGAGGTTTCCTAAGAGGTCATCAGTTCTTGATGTGCCCATGTTAGAGAGAAAAATGTAAGGATAGTGCTTTAAAAAAAACCACACTTGGACATTCACACTATGTATCTTATTCTTTTTAAAGAAAATAAATCTATATGTGTAAGTGGCTACAAGAGTTTCATCAGTCAGTGGAGGTTCCTTTCGAAGGAATTATCTTACTATTCCCTTTCATACAACCATGGTTCTTTCCAGATTTGTCTGAGCATCCTGGTGCAGATGCATCTTGTTCCTGTTGCACAACTGCTACTCTCCAGGCCACTGTCCCAGAAACCTCCATCTCCCATGTCCTGTACCCCTATAGAATTATCCAAGCATGATACCACCACCACCTGCTTTTAAAAGAATACTTTTATCATTCTGACCCTTTCTGAATAGCTCCGTAGATCGTTAGTTAGTTAGTTAGTTTATTGTTAGATTTGTTTAGAAGCCACATGTTAGTGTAGATGCCCCTCTGACTCCTTTGACTCTTTCTATTCCAGTCCAGTATCCCTTAATCATGCTGCAAAAGAACACAGGCTCATCTTGCAGGCCATCGCTGCTGCTTTTGCAGCACTGTGACACATTGAGCTAAGAAAGTGCTTGGAAGATACACCAAGGATCAAATTATGGCTCAGGCAACATCAGAACCTCTTTAGCTCTGCTGAGTAATCTTAACTGTAAATTTGGAATCATTGTGTCATCAGTACAAGGTAGATGCAGCTGTTATGGGAGGCATCCACATCCAATGCACTTGCCTTCTGCTCTCACTTCAATATTTCAAGTCCTACTGAGGCAGAAGTCCTTCTGGCAAGACTAGCTGGATGCTACATGGAGATTCTTCCTTCTTTATGTGTATGCAAAGCTCAGAGGTAGAGCACAGGTCTAGCATGCAAAAGGTCACAGGTTCACTTTCTACTATCTCCAGATAGGACTGGGAGAAGCAACTTTTGTCCAAGCCCTTGGAGATCTGCTGATAGTCAGTGTAGAGGGTACTGGTTAGATGACCCAATGGCCTGAATCCACGGTTCAGACAGTTTCCTATATCAGCACCTCAGAACTGAGAAGGAAGATGCCTGTGCAGCTTCTCTTCCCTGCCCCGCTGCTGTCATGTACTCTTATCACTTGCTCAAGTAAGACTCTCATCATTAGGAATGGATGAGCCAGTGGTGCTCCAGTTCACCACAGTTCTCCAGTCATCAATATGACATTGTTTCTCCCCAATTTGCACTCCCATTTGTGACTGGTGGTTGTTTTGTGTCAACAGAAAGCCTGTTTTATCAATCATATGAACATTGCACAAATATGAATACTGTACAACACTTCCTTAAATTTGTGCAAAATCCACTCATATAAAATATCGCATTTTAAAGCTGCACAGTTGCAAAGTTTTTTTCTCATGAAATTTTACTGAGATTTCCTAACATTTTTGAAAAATGAATTTTTCTGCTTATGTTTGGGTTGTAAATGAGGCATCTTTGCTAGTTTTGCAAGCAGAAATAAAATTATCATGCATCCCTTATTTTGCATTACAGTGGATGGGGACTATAAGGCAACTGGGGAAGAGAAGAACCGGAGAAGAGGACTTGTTAGATTGCAGCCTCACCTTTCGAATGCCTGTACATCTGCTCAGTACTGCACGCCCAGCTCTGATCTTATCATTGATTCACACTGGAAATCTTAGTCCCTGTAATCTTTGCACTTTAGACTGATGGGGATAAATGCAGCACCCTTGGCTATGCAGCCATAGCTGAAGGCCAGGAAAAACATAATAAATAAAAAGACGATAGAATTGGTGTGCATCTTTGTTTATAGTCCTGCATCAATGACATCCTCTTAATAATGGTGATATCCAGACTAAATAGAAGACCTTCCCTTCCTCAAAGCATAGCGATTGGAGACCCAGATCAATTCACCCTGGGATCAGAAGGTGGACACGTTAGTCACTCAGCTGCATCCCTTCCGGTTCCCAGCCCCTGGACACTGCTTTGGAGAAACAAAAGTATGGTATTTGCAGGAGGCAAAGTCCGAGTGGCTCACAAAGATAACTTGCTAATAATTTGCCCCATTCAACTCCAGCTTTGATACAAGCAGAGAAAATGCACTCTTATGTGACTGGGACTCATTTAAATCAGAAGTAAGCGACCTGGCAAAATGTCTTAACCTACAGGCTGCCCTCCCTCTAGGGTGGTCACTTGCTCATTTTGTCCAAAACAAACAAAACCTAAAGAAAATAGAGATCTGCATTAAAATTGCACATGCTATTTGTGTCCAGTCTGCTGCCCTGGGGCTAATGGTGAATGGGCCTCACTCTCTCTTCTGATCACAGTCGGCCACCTAGCTTCCCATCTGTGGCTGATGGTTGGTTTCACTTTGTACTGCAGATTATTTTAGATAAATCAACAAAGCAGTGCAGGTGGAAGCAGCATACATTTCTTTCCTGTCCACTTTGATCAGGAATGGTAGAGTTATTCCTTAATGCAGCAAAGTCTATGTCATCTTCCTCAGTCCAGATATGAAGGCATTGTGGTTGCTCTAATTATGAACATTTCTGATGTTTCCTTTTCCCTGTTCCAAGAAGGTGGACACATGCCATCTTATGACTGGAAAGGAAAGAACCTCCATGAGCAGCTGCTAGCATTAGAGAAGCTCAAATGGCTTCTGTTTGGCTTTTTGGCTTCCTTTAGAGAAAGGCTCTGGTTGATCATTTTCAAGACCTATACTCTAAATCCAGATCAGTAATGTTGTATTTACCATACTGTCCAGGAAATTTGCTTGAAATATTCTGCTCTATATGTAGATATTTTCTAGGTGTTCTCTAGTGTTGGGAAAGATTTCTGAAATCAGCGGATAGAAGCCTGAAAAGCCTTGGTTACTATCACCAAAACAATAACAGCAGAAGAAATTTCTTAGTCTCATTGGCTGCCTCAGGAAACAGAAAACAAACAAATAGAAACACCAACACAACATGAATGGTTTAAGATGATTTGAGTTGTAACACCGATGTCCAAGATGACCTGCATCTGCTTCTGGAGAAGTAATGCCTCTCTTTCCTCTCTACCAGAAAATATGAGGATAGTTATCTCCAAAATGACAAGCAACCATATGTTTATTTTTCTCCTTCTTTGTTATTAAAATACTTCTATTTCATCTAGGCAGGAACCTGAGGAAACATCCAACCCAGAGCTGGATTACACTCCAACCTTGTGTTAAAATCAGTGAGATGGAAATTACGTGGAAGAAAATGTTATTCCTTTGCTTAAACGCTGAATCCTCTAGATAGCAAGAGAGGAAAGCAAGGGGAGAATATTTCACACTGCTTTTTTCTTCACCAATGAGTCTGTTCAATAACTCCCACCTGTGCCTGAAGACCCGTATGATCCTTTTGCTTTCCAGCTCTCATGCACACAAACTGTTTGATATCCAGACAGGGTAACTTTCTCCATGACCTTGGAAGTAGGGAAGCATGTGGGAAGGCAGTGATTATCGAAATCCACCTTAAGTGGGTTCTTAATCAACAGTGGCCAAATCTCCTTAGTGCCGCTTCTGTTTGACTGCCCTGTTGTTCTGGCTGTGAAGGATGGAAGGCTAACAGATTAAGGTGCAGATTATGGAAGAGCTGGTATACATTTTGCAATGGGTATGGATTTACAGGGGTCAGATCTTGCCTTAAATCCTCAATCCACTGGTTTTTATTTCTTTCCTATCCCTCCTAAAGAAATGCATTGTAGCAACTCCCCCCAGCCTTTTCTTTAATCTCCAAAGAAAAATGTAAAGGCATATTTCTGCAATAATAATTATACTCACTGTGGGATGTTTTTAAGTATTCACGGGTAGGGTAAAAAGGGATAGAAATAATCACTTACACAGTGCAAAATAGAATTTGATTAATACCTTGAGAGAATCATGATTTGCTTATCCTCCTTGAGCCACTAGGTGGAGCAAGAGAATGTTATCGAACCAAATGTAAACTGCTTTCTTAATCTCTGCTGTTAGCGTGTTATCTCCCTTCTGCTCCCGTTTTAGCATTTAAACTGATTGTTTCAATCGATGAGATTCGTGAGCTCCTGCCCTTCAGTGAGCAGCACTGTCTATTTGCTGGTTGCTGGGAAACCCACAGTTTCAATGGAGACTGTGGTACAAAAATGTGAAAAAGAGAGAGGCAGGGACTGAGACCAAAGGAAGCATGGAGCAAAGGCCAGAACAACATTCTGAATAGTGCCTTGTGGGAGAAATATTATTTGATGGTGTGGGTGAGATTGAGTATTAAGGTGAAATCATGTACTCTTCTATAGACAGTAAGTTAAATGGCTATCGGGGGTGGGGGGAGCTTGTCTGCCCACACACATTGTGCTGAATAATCCACTTTCACAAGGAACTGTAAGCTTCTTGCAGCACAGACCTTTTTTGTGACTTTTATTATGCACTTCTCTGCTAAAGTTGCTTAGCATGTTCCTTAGGGAGAGTTGCTTATCATGCACTCTTCTCTGTAAAGAAAAATAACCATAAATGTCATGATATAATATGGAGTCTGTATCTTTTCACAGGAAGGATCCTCATTTAACTGCAGCCTGGATTCCATTCTTCCTCCTCCGCCTCTTTCCTGTATGTGCCTGCCTTTTTGTTTTTTCCCCTCCCACTCTTCCTCCTCCACTTTTTCCTTCCTTCTCCGTTCCTCAGCATTTAAGACGCATTCTCGAACAAACCAATGGGCCATCCCCTCCGCTGTTCTCTTCGTACCAGGGCCAAGCAACTGGCCACAGGATTCCACAAGCAGGACATGAATGCTACGGCCCCCTCCTTTCCAAGTTTCTTGGCTATTGGAGGCAAAATGTAGCCAACAGGACTTTGTAGTAGCCAATGAAGGATTGCTTCAAACAGGGCTCATGGTCCAACAGCTACCATATTATTCACGGATTTGGAAACTTCTGCACAGATTAAGCTGGAGGGCAGATACGCAGGAAACTCCAGGATACTGCGTGCTTTACAGAAAGGACCGATACATGGCTAAAGTGCTTTCTTTATGGAACAGCAGTAGAAGAATGGAAACTTTAGAGCATGGCCTAGTTTCTGGTGAGGGTGTGTCCTAGCTGTGCTGGCACTGATATATGCTTGGGCATGCAAGGGAAAGGATCCAGGAGCAGATGAGTGGCACATGATGAGAAGCAAAAGGATTCGCCTCAAGAATATACAAGGCATTTATGGCCATTTGCTGACTTGCCAGGAGAGCTATTAGTCTCCAGAATGGCCTTTCCCATGGGAAGGGAGGGAGTCTGATTCATCTGAGAACACGCAAATTAAACTGGACAGAGCTTTGAAAAGGGGACTCAGGGGAGCAATGCAGCCTCAACAAGGGATGGATGAGGCCAAAGCAAGCAGTCAGCTTTCAACACTGATCCCTGGGGCAGGCAGAGATTGGGCCAGAGGGAAGACAGGAGGGAAAGGATATAGCAAGAGTGGATATGTATGGGCACAGAACCCCACGCAGGGTCCAGTGGCTGGTGTTTCTGGTGCTGCTCTGAGCTGACACTGGTTTTATGCACTTTCTCTGCTAAGTATTTTGGAGCATGCAGAAGTCTGTATGAGCTGCTTTGCCTTCTTACAAGGATGTTAGATTGCCATTTGTTGTTCTCAATGTTAAAAAGGAACCATTTTTCATCCTGTGTCTGCTGCATGAAAACCTTTTGGGACCTGGAAATGTATGTACCCTACCCTGGAAATCTCCAGGCAAAGAGGGATTATCACATACCGTAACTCGATATGCATATATATGCAAGAACGGACCCAGATTATAGACTGGCAAAGTTAATTCATGTACATCTGTATTAGGGATGTATACTGTTTGCAGTGAAGTCCATATACCAAATATAATGGCCTACATTTGATGTACTTGGGAGGAGGAAGAAATTCATCCAGTTCACATTTTAATGAGAATTTTCTAATTCACACTTCCCAAACTGATGCCCAAACTGAAACAAATTTATAGTTCAAAATTTGCTCTTTTCACAATGTTGTGATGCAGTTTTCCCATCAAAACATGCATAAAGGAATGTGTACATTAGAGAAAATACATAGATGTACATATGCAGGAAACAAACCTAAAATAATTATATTTTGAACTCCGCCTACAAAAATTGATATATTAGCAAAAGTGCATACAACAATACTTGCATTAGAAGAAATGAACACCAAAAACATATACAAATACTTGCACAGACTTTTTAAAAAAGTCCCACAGATTAATGTGGGGAAAGGATGAAACAAACTTGAGCCTGGAAAAATGAAAAAATGAAACTGATGACTTCATTTGTCCCTTCTCCAATGTGGAGTACAGTAAAGCCTGAAGTAAAGCTGATGCTTCCTGACAGTGTAGATCTAATTTAGAAGGTGGCTAGTCTCAGTTTTATCTGATGAGGCTACAAGATTTCATAACTGGTAGTCTCACTGGTCAAAAGTCATCTGTTCATAATATTCACCATTGTGGTAAATCTGGATTTATGTATTATGAATTCAAATTTAAGTTCAGAATTGATTGTCAGCATCAGAGTATGTGCCGTAACACAGAACAGCCTGCTCCCTAAATTTCCAGGTAGCCTGCCACCTACATCCCCCCAAACCTTGCTTGACGCCATCCCTTCGCCTCCTTCCCTTACCACTGTTGTTGCTGCTGCAACTCCAGCCCCTTCAAGAGAAGGCAAAAGACTTTCCATCATTGTGCTGGTGAGCAGCGACAGAAAATAAGCATTGCAGGGCATCACCACACAGGGAAGCTAAGAGGAAACAAGGAATCAGAAAGGAGGTATGATGTGGTGATGCATGATAATCATGCCATGCAACAGATTCTGAGCCACAGCAACCAGGACACACCTTGGTATTCCACATGCGCAAAAAATGTGCACAGAAAGAGATTTTGTATTAAAGCAGAGTTCTTGACTGAGCTCTGTGGACACACTCATTACATTCCAAGTAAATAATGAATCCACTTGGAGTACATTCACCCATCTCTATGCCAGGATTGATAAAATTTTGAAGGTTCCACAAACAAGCTCTCCATAAAAGGGAAATGCCAGGTGGGGAGAAATAGAGGTGGGTGCAAGAGAGAAGAGCAGCCTGTAGTTTTGCTACAGTTCTGTGAGCCAGTCAGGAGCATGACTTTGCTGGCGCTTGTTAATCGGTGGTGTTGGGTGGGACACTGAAGTAACATATCAAAACTTGTTCCAACATTTTCCAGGTTCTTTGCCAGTGACTGTATACCTATTTGCAAATCAGGCCTCTGCATTATATTCTCAAATTATGGAACTTAGGGGTATCTTTTCAATATAAGTCATACTTTCATGAAAATTATGCACAAAACTACAAAGAGGATAGGCCATAGTTTCACTCACACACACACACACACACACACACACACAGAGAGAGAGAGAGAGAGAGAGAGAGAGAGAGAGACTTTACAAGATCCTTGCAGTCTTCCTGCCTTGCACAACAATTTGCCTTAAACATTACAGAGCTTATCCCCTGATAAGAGACTACTATAGCGACAAATTTGCATCCAATTCTGCTAAAAAATGAAAATGTTATAAGCAACCCCCTTTAAAAAAATCTTCAATCATTCCTGCATGAAACCCGTTCTTCTATCAGTCTGACATTTGGCAGGCTTAACCCCCTCTCTGGAGGGGTACTACACCTGCAAACATAATCCAATTACCTAAAAAGCACAAGTTCTAGTTTGCAGTGGAAATGCAGAATACCACGGTCATCTCAAGGTATTAGTGGTGCACCACAATTACTCACTTTTATGCCTCCACGTCCAGTTGGACCTTTTTTTTCTGCTGTTGATGCCCATGCTCTTCCCAGGACTCTGTGCCCAGGAAGCAGCTCGTGTTTACCTTCAGCTAGAAACTCAAGGTCTGTTGCAGCCTGGTAACAGTTATCTGGCTTGGCCGCTTGCCAGTTGTTAAGGCTAAGTTTTCTCAGTTTCTAAGAATGTATAAACATTCTTAAGCTTCTGGAACAGAGCCAGTGAGGTGTGATACCTTTTTAGAGGTTCTCAAGCAGAATCTTGATGCTGGCTGACCACAAAGGGCTGTGCACATCGAGGCCATTCTTGGAATTGTGCTCACTGCTGTCCATGGATAGGGATCTCTAGCAGCCATGGGGCATAATCTTGCTTTGTAATCTCTCCTCACTGCTTTTGCTTTACTGCATTATAGCTTGTTTCTGTGTTAAATAAAACAAAAAAGAAAAACTCTAGGCTTTGCCCATTAGTGTGTCCATTGTTACTTAATCCGGAAAAAAACCAGTACCTCTTGGCAAAATGTAGCTGTCTGCAGATTTCCTCACTATAGTCAGCAAAAAAAGACCTCTAACACTTAGAAAACAAATTCCACTTCAGATATGAAACAAGGCAAGACCTCCATCTGAAGCACTGGGCCAGTGGCCCACAACTGAAAGCACTGAATTCATTTCTGAATTATTATTTTCTCTGCATACCCTCTACAAAGTTTATCTTCTGTACGCAGGGGCATTTCTATAAAGGACTCATTTAATGGCTGAGTTCCAAAACAGAAATTTGGGAGGGTTTCTTTGGGGAAGGTACAAATAGGTACGATGTAGCATGAGAGAAGCTCCTCCTAAAATCTCACCTGTGGCCCTTGTGGTCATTGCATTCACAGATGCCCTTCCAGGAGGAGGGAAGTCACTCTTGCTTTTATTCAGCCCCCAGGTGATTATTCCTCAGAATTCTGTAATTATTTGGATATTAGGAGATTTCCATCTATCTACCTGAAATTATTTGTAGGCCACCTTTAAGGATAGAACCCTCTCAAGGTGGCCTACAATATAAAAACCAAAGTAGATACATTTTAAAAATGCAAAATAGTAGATACATTTTAAAATGCATAAAAAACACAGGGATTGCCAGTTTGAAACAATAAAAACAAAACTTGTCAATAGCTCAGACTGAAGAGGAAGGCTGTTAAAATAAGGGTCCTCAGGGATTTCCCAAAGACAAGGAGCTGACAAATCCCTGATGAAAATTAACTTCTGAGGTGCAGGGCCACCAGCTTGTGAAGGTTCCCTGCTTTTTACTCTCTACCCTTTGTGGTGAGGTGAGAACTTCTGTTGATGAGTTCAGATTGTGAAGAGACTGGTGTGAGAAAGGACAGGCCTGCACATCGTTTGGTCCCAAGACATTCAACGTTGGTTTTCGTTTTTGTTTTTTTAAATCAAAT
This sequence comes from Varanus komodoensis, assembly GCF_004798865.1. Lineage (NCBI taxonomy): Eukaryota > Metazoa > Chordata > Lepidosauria > Squamata > Varanidae > Varanus > Varanus komodoensis. Next base: position 127,571,238 of record NW_025335268.1, read on the forward strand.
TGAATTTTTGCCTTGGAAACACACTGGCAACCACAGCAGCGGTGGCACATGAACTGACCACCCAACCCCACCAAGAATTGGTGTCCATATTCTACACCAGCTGAAACTTCCAAGCCATCCTCAAAGACTGATCTGCATATGGACATAAAGAGGAGCCTCAGAAAATCCTCTTGAAACGCACTGCTTGTGTGCAGTTTAATACCGAACATGGTCAAGGGAAGGCAACCGAGGCTCTCCACCCTCCTGCCTGTGCACACTTTGCCCAATATAAAACAAAACCTGAAAGGGCTGCCCTGAGCACATCCTGCCTTGGTCTCAGTCCTGCCCTCCCTTTTTGGGTTGATGTGAAGGGGAGCAGCACAGGCTGGGCTCAGAGTGCAGCTGGTGGGCTTGGATGAGCAGGAATCAGACATGCTGAAAGCATCCATCTGTTCTCCAAAGTCACCCCTGTATAAAGCTGTGTCATGGCAGCTGTCCTTAAACAAGCCCGCTCTGAGATACACTTTTCCTGAATGAACAGCCACCCTTTTATTGGTTCAGCTTGGTGTTTAAATACTGCTATTCTTTTGTATTGTTCCTTATCCTGTATGGTTTGCTGGCCTGGGATTTTGTGTGCTTGTGTAAGTGTGCGTGTGGAGAGAGAGAGAGAGAGAGACAGAGAGGAGGAGGAGGCAGAAGAGTTTATAAATGTGGCAAGAAATATATAAACTGCGCTCTAGCACTCTGCTCCATCCACAAAGCCCTTGTTCACCCTCTTTTGAGCTCCTCTGCTGTCCTCCCTGCTTGGACTACCTTGTGCTTCTTCCTGTCCATGGCCCGCTCCCCCCATCCCCTTGCACTGCTGCGCATACATCGGGCACAGAGGCAGATGTGTAGAGGACATGGGTTCTGCCTGGCTTGCTCTTTGCCTCCCACGTGCTCTCTCTGTGCCCATAAACCACGTCTCTTTTCACATTGCACCAGTCTCGTTTCCCTCATTTTCTGTCAAGGTCACCTTTTCTGCCTGCCTGGGCTGGATTTTCATGTATTGATTACTTGGCTCTAATAGCCGCTGTCGCAGTGAGCTTCCAGGGTCATAACAACTTGGCATTTTGCTGCTCTGACACACACACACACACACACACACACACACACACACACACACAGAGAGAGAGAGAGAGAGAGAGAGAGAGAGAGAGAGAGAGAGAGAGAGAGAGAGAGAATTTCCCATCTGTGTGTCCTCCCACAATTGCCACAGTGCCAAGCACTGGAAAATACAGAAGACTGGAGCCGGGGAGGAACCTCATGAATTTCCAGGAATAAAGTGATCCTTGATTCTGTATTTTATGTCAGAGCTGCTCAGCAGTTGAGCAGGAAGGAGAAATCTGAGTTGCTCTTGCCATCTTTATTGGAAAACATGAGAGTGGCGTTTTTCCAAGGCTGGTGAGCAGAATATTTGCCATCCTAGGCACAGAGCTCTGAATTCTGCTTTCTGCACTCAGCTGTGCTGTGCATTGTATTTGCCACAGAAATGCCACCAGCATTCACATCACCGTTCAGAAAATGAAACTGGTCTTTCTCCCGCTCTGAGACGCTCTACTAGTACCTCTGCTACAGATTATGCATTCATTGTAAGGAAGGGATAGGAGAGGAATACTCTGCAGACATCTTTTCAAGAATGAGAAAAAATTGTCAGCAGAAAAATTATATTTAAAAGTATCCATAGCTATTGCGGTCCGATTGCACAAAGACAATTTCACATCAAGACATTTCACCCATCTCATTGTCTAACCAGCTAGGCACTCAACGTCCCTTTATAGCCTCACAGCTGGCAAAGACATAGTAAGGTAGCCAAGTGTCCTCCTTTCAGTGGAGAGTGATCTTTATGACGTGCCATTAGAGAACTGTCACAGGTTGATGGTGTCCTGGGGACTGTTCAGTCCAGGTCTGGCTTAAAGATAAAGAACCATAAGAAGGGCGAAGAGAGACCTTGAAGGAGCCCACCCTCAGTTAGCATCCAGACAGCAAACTGAACAGGCACATGGGTTACCTGTTCCCAATCTTCCCCAGCATGCTATTTCAATTTAAATGCTAGCAATTATTTGTAAACTTGCACCTGTAAACATGCACATGAAAAAATAATGCAAATCGTTACCAGTTTTGATGATGACTTCCCACTTTTTTTGGCCCCTATGATTTGAGGCATCCAAAAAAACCCTGCCTTCTATGCCAAAACGGGTTTGCAGAAAGAACAGCAATCAATAATCACATCCACCCTTTCTTCCAAGAGTTAGAACTACAGGCCCAATCTGAGCCCGAGTAAAACCGAGTGGAAATGCTGGCCAAATGGAAATCAGTGAGTAGATGGAAAAGGCACAGCCTTTGTGGACAGACTCAGTGGAGACCTAATTAGAGAGCCACAGGCTAAAGATTGCCTTTAAATGAGACACTGTGGCCAACCAAGTCCTGGGCTGCCCATCATCCTGCCTGGTGAACAGGACAGAGCACTGGTAACAACTTTATTTATAGTACTGATTTGGCAAGTGGCTCGTGGCAGCAATTTGTATTTGTATAGCAATGCTGGTGTGGTATTGCCGACAAAAAAAATCTACTCCACATCCAAAGCGACCTAAGAATCTCCATGTGTGAACTAAAAAGAGACTGGTTTAACTCTGAAAAAAGTTCCTCCGATCCAATTAAATGTGTTCACACTCAGAGTATTTTCATTTACAGCAAGCGTCAGTTGGTGCAAATATAAAAAATCCACACTGAGCAGAACTCTTATTTACATTACAAGTGATGCCTTCTCTCTCCCTCTTCTGCATCAACAATGATTAAGCACATGTCTTGCATTGTGCTGATGTGACAATCATGCAGTGTACAACACGTCTACTGAATGCGTTCCCTGACACATCCACAGATACAGACACAATTTCCTGCAGTGAATCCTGCATGGGCAGCAGCTGTGCAAAGGGCCACTGTGAGTGATGCTACGTTCATTCAGAGATGCTCTGACCAACATCACACATTATACCCTCTGAGTAACTGATGGTGTCTTGAGGAGCATCTAATGGAGATGGCTTTGACCTTTTGCACTCTAATCCAATTGTCATGCTAATAATCAAATTTCATATGTGAATATTTGCTATTTATATTTTTATACTACCCAATGGCCAAAGAATGTTATGTTGGAACGCTGTGTCTGCAGCTTCCAAAGTAATTTTCTTTTTGTAAAATTGAAGTATGTGTGAGCAGGCACAGCCCATCCTAGCAGGAGGCCCAGCCCAACCCTTGGCCATGGACTGGTCTCTTACTGGCTCAGCCAGCGTGGTTGGCTCCTCACTTCTGCCCACCAGACTGCTCCTGCCTTGCACCCCAGCCATGGGGCTCCCACAAGAGGTCCGCTGACCCCTCACAATGGTTCAACCAACCTCTTGTGGGAGCTCCACAACTGGGACACAAGCTGGAGATGGCTGGGCAAGCAGAAGCCAGCGGTCAACCAGTGAGGAGGTGGCAGAAGGACAAAGAACTGGTTTTTCTGTTCTGAAAAGGCTTCTCATACTATTTGAATCCAGGCTTATGGTTTCCACAGTTCTTGGATGTAACTACTACAGAGTCCCTTGGAAGCAGTGGCAACTGCAGGAGCTGCTATGTAGGCCAGACCAATAAGGTAGGGGCAGGCAACAGATGAACCTTGGAATTGAATTTCAGGTGCACTGACTGATATGATGCATGCCAACAGTGGGATGACTGAGCAGGAAGGCTGGAAACCACCAGAAACTAGAAACCACTTGATCATCTGTCAGGTAGATTACGGTAAAAACTACAAACCATGGTAACCAAGTAGGGTTCCTAGTCATGTTGTGTGAACATAGTCAGTTCAGCACCTCAGGGTACTACCAGGGAGACCCAAATATTAATCCTTAGAATCCTTTTAATGTTTATTTTTCCTGTGTTACCTGTAATATACCTCATGCTCTTATGTAGTAGATTAGTCTACCTTCTAGGATTAAAAAAAAATCCACTGTGCACACCCTGGATATGTTCTGTGCATAATGGTTGTATGATTATACTGCTCAGCAGCTGTCCTCCAGACCACTAGGAAAAGGTGCTTGGAAGAATGTAAAAATATACCTTTGCAGGTAGCAAAGGTAACATTTATTAAGTGAAATCTGGAAGAATGAAAAACATGGAGAGGGAAACCCCTTGTGACAAAGAGCAGTGACTTTGCAGTTTTCTGGGGAATGGGCTCACATAACCCCCTGCATGGTGGGAAGATGACAGGCCTGGGCTGCACCTCTCACAATGCACAGGCATTTATTAACATGGTCTCAGAAGTAGGAAGGACTGCTACTGCTAATCAGTATTGTCCTCCACTTTGCAGAGGGCAAATGGGTTGTCAGAAAGCATTACTTGAGTGTGACCAAACATGGAAGAGGACGGGACAACTGGATGTGATCATGAAAGTACTGGTTTGACAGCCTTCTCCATCCTGATGCCCTCCAGATGTGTTGGACTATAATTCCCATCATGCCCACCCAGCTGGCTGGGGCATGCAGGGAGCTGTAATGCCCTGCTTCGGAAGGACACCAGGTTAGGGCAAAGATGGTCTGCAGCTTTCTCAAGCAAGGATTCTGTACTTTCAATGAATGCATGACAGAGAATTCCTACTGGCAAAGTATTTCCCCTTCATCGTTATGCTTATACATTGTGGAAAAACTATGATATTAAAAGCAGGATCGAAAAGGGTGACAACTCTTAATCCTGCACAATTTAATATCCTGTTTCTCTTCTTTGCACTATTTTCCCCAGCATATATAGGAGTTTGACATTCTCGCTGGTATTTTCTATGTGGTTCTGTGGATGCCAAGGCCAGATTGAAGAGGGTGTGTGTTTGTGGTCCATGTGTGGGAGGAAGTGCTTGGTGGTCAATCCTAAATATAAGGAAAGCCCTGCAGGATTGGCTCAAAGGCCTGTCTAGTCCGGGGATCTGTTCCCTCAGCTACCATCCTGGTGCCTGTGAGAAGCCCACAACAGGATGTGAGTGCAATGGCACCCTCCCACTCACATTCCCCAGCATCTGGAATACAGAAGCATACTGTCTCCAGTGCTGGAGAAGTCTTGCATTCACCAGGACACTTAGCCATTGGTAGCCTGCTCCTCCGTGGATTTGGTTAATCCCTTTTTAAAGTCATCCACATTGGCAGCCGTAGCCACATCTTTTAGCAGCAAATGGTGTCCTTTAATTATCCACTATGTGAAACAGTTATTCTGTTGCTTTAAGGGTTTTCTGAAGGTCAAACTCTACCTGGAGTGGAATGGTTAAGGCTCTAAGGTCAAAGGAAGGACAGCCATCTGAGTGAGATGGTTTAAATTGGTGTCCTCCAACATCAGGGGGTTGGACCTGATGACCTCCATGGCTCCTTCCAGCTCTATTCTATGAATGTCTTATTATTCTGAATATTTTGAATTCTTGAGGAATTATTGTACAGAATCACGGGATATTTTCTTGTTTTGAGCTTCTAGCTTTTCACATTTCAAACTGCTTTGATGCGTATGAAGTAGACAATTTTTTTCAGCACAGCAGTAACTTAGACTACTGTTAAAGTCATATGATAGTCTTCTGGCAGAGTAACTTCTACAAAAAGGGAAGAGGAGGTCATCACCCAGTTAAAGCTTCAGTCTGTATCAGAGATGATCAAAGATGTGAAAAGAATTCAACTTGGCTCTCAAGATCTGTCCTTCTGACAGCTTCCTGGTGTTCCTCACTCCCTCCTGGGTTGCCCTCACGTACAACCCTTGGTACTCCAGGGGAATAAATACCTGGTGTTTATCTATCTCATTAACTTGTACTTTCAAAGCAGAAAAGCTAGCTGGGCAGGGACCACCTGGGATTCTTGCAGCCAGAGTAAGACTTGCTCCTGAGTCTGTAAATAGAACGAGCACAAAGAAAGTGTCAACAACATAGGTTGTCCTGACTCAATCAGTTTCTGTTTTTCAGCATTGCTTTGTAATCCAGAGTGCCAGCAGTCAATACTGAAGAGGCAGTAGATGCAAGGGGCATTCTTTGGAGCTGAACCCCAGAGGGCTCTCCTGGAGTTTCAGCAGTTTCAATTTAAAGCACCTGCAACAAGAAATATGCCATAAGGTCCCTGCTGAGAAGCACAGAAATAAGGTAGACAGGCAAACACAAACAGTTATTGTGACTCCTAGCAGGGATCTAGGAAGTCTGCCTCCATCCCATATCTCTGGGTGGCAAGAGATCTCATGGGTATTTCATGGGTTCTCGCAGGTATCCCATCTTCAAAATCTTTTGCATGTGATAAAGGAGAACTTAAGCTAGCAGTACAACTCAGGTACCAAACAAACCACAAGCAAAGAAGCTGCTACATACAGAGAAACACTTCCTCTAATACAATTTTCCTAGGTGTGCCTATAGAATTTATATGCAGAGATGACTTCAGATTTAAGCTGAACTGGATGCTTCCAAGCTCTTGTGGGTTTTCCCTCAGGTCAGTTTAAAGACTCCTCTACCATCTTCCTTATGTTTTGTAGCCAGTAATCTGGTCCAAGTGGAGCATATCCCTCTTGTACAGTCCTCAGTGTATCAAAATGTTCCATAGTGCCTAACAAATCTGAACCTCTCCTCACTATGCAACCATTTCATCCACACACCGATGCTCTTCAGCTTTGTTGGACTGCTGGCTTGGTATGTGGAATACCAGGCAACATTGCAGAGAAAGTCACTCTAGGCCCTGAGTTTCAGCCTTCTAGCTAGGAACTTAAATTTGGCTTCTGGGACCTCACAAGTCCATTTTCCCATGTCATTGGTACCAACATGTACCACAACCCAGCACTCTCTGCAAAGCTATCTAGATGATGTGTGGGAAACTTGTGGTATCTGCAGCTTTCTCATCAGGCCGGTAATTTCCCATGTGGCCTACACACCCAGCTGTCTAATAGTGTAATGATCGAGTCTTTGACTACCACAGAGATATGCAACCTAAGACACCTTTAGCAGACAGTTCCAGCCACAATTCCAAAAACCTGCCATGTTTAAATTTCTCCTATCAAAGTCATCAGTAGGAATGAAAAGAGCTGAATGTGAACAGGCTTGTGCTCTACCTTCTTTCCTGTGTAGAATTAATCCTTCCTAACTTACAAGCCACAGGAAAAGATCAAAAGTGGCGTTGCTCCCATTAATGAATGAATGGGAAGTATAGGCAGAACGTAGTGGGCAGTGATTAAAAGCTGTAGGCCATTGTTGGCAGCTCTGTCCTTGCCTCTTCCCATTGACTGAGCTGTATTAGCAGACAGGACAGCCTGTTATGTGACAAGGTTTAAAAGCTTTCAGTCACTACTGCTCATCACCGTGACATCCTCTGCCGCACAGACATAGGGAATGTGATGATCCATCTCAGGGAGGTAAGATTGATGGCTGTGCTGCCACCAGACAATGACATGGTCACTAAAGAGCTAGTCTCTCCACAAGCAGCTTCACGTTGATGCTGTGTTTCGTGCTTAGCGCTTGTGTTTCATGTCACAATTCATACATCTCACCTTTCAGCTCAGGATCTCGGCTTAATGAAAAAGAGACACAGGAAGTGAATAATTGTGCTTCCATTTTTCTCAGACAGCTGCAGTTCCACTCTTGGGCTCTCACACAGCTAAAATGTGATGTGCCAGTGGCCAAGTTGTAACTAAGGTTAAGGTTCATGTTCCAGAGGGTGGCCGTGTTTTGCAGAAGATAGTTCCTTATTGGAAAAGCTGTCAGAGCTCTAGTTGGGGACACCATCTTTTCGAATGACCATGCAGTGCAAGTCTGGTTTAAAGATAATGAACCACAAGAAGCTGGAAGAGCCAGGTGGGGCCTTGAAGCTGCCTATCCACAGTCAGTGCCGGAACAGTAGACCAAGTATGTACGGAAGTCATCCTGACTCAATTTTCCTTGCTACTGCAAGATGGATACATCTATTATGCCACTGGTGGTTAGAGAACTGTACTGGGGGACCCAGGAGATCTGGGTTTTAGTCCCCATTTAGCCAAGAAGCTACTTGGGTGACTTCGGATGAGTCATTGACTCAGCCCACAAGAGATAAGCTGAGATAAAAGAAAGCTATAAGCCATCTTGTTTCCTCACAAGAGGAAAAAAGGTAGAACAGAAATGCAATGTAATAACAATGCTAAAGCAGTTATTATTACTCTTAAATGTATTGGGTTGGTGCTTTTTATTTACTTTAGTGATATTTTTAATTAGACTTTTAACATTTCTTTTTAATTTTCTGTTGCAATTCTTGGTTTAAATCTTGATTTTATCAAAAGAAAAGAGCACCATTTTAGGTGGGGAAGGAGGCAAAATATAAAGCTAATAAGAAAGACATCTGTTCATATAAATTAGGATATGCAAATATGTCCTTTTTTAGTAATGCATTTCTTCTTCTCAGGTAATGCATAAGTGGCCTCTCTAAACACATGCGCTCTCCAAGGCTTTCATCTGGCCTATTCATCTAAGAATTTTCCAAAGGGAACAGCGAAAGTGTGTATCTCAGATGCTGCATTCTAGCCTTCATGAAGTCAGACCAATAGCCAGAAGTTTGTTGGTGAGTCCTAAGAGAACACTAGTGGATCACCAAATGTCAGTGTAAAGGAGCACAACCCTGAATCCAAGCACTGCCAAATATTCGAATGCCTGTCAGTCATCTCAGTGACTTCACATTTATTGGCCCAAACCCTGGAAGGTAGAAGAACATTTAATTCTTATTAAACAATACTGCATGTGTGCCTTGTCCTTTAAGCAAAATTATTAGAAATTTGCTAGTGAGCCATTGTGCCAAGCAACCATAGCAGATTCTACAGTCAAGAAAAGTCCGCAAAGCCTGTTTGTGAAAAGCGTAACTTCCTTAGCATTAGGTGCTTTACAATAAATCCAGTTAATTAAGATTCAGGTATTTGGTTAGACAGATTAGGAGTGTGGCTCCCCGCCTACCACCATGCCTTGCTATGCCACTTGACGATTTCATTGGTCTCTAGAGCCTTCAGATCACTCTTTGGGGTGCTTACTTTTCTGGCCTTAGGCAAGACACCCTCTCTCAGCCCCCATCCCCCCCCCATCACCATCGTCTGCAGTATAGATGGTAACAATACCAGCTTGTCTCACAGGACTCTTGTAAGGACTGCATCTACGCAGACAGGCTGGATCAAACTGGTCCAACTTTTAGGTGGAACAAAACTGCCCTGCCTCCTCTTTCCCACAGCCCCCCACCCCCCAGCCCGCAGAAAATGCAATGCAGAATCAGGACACTGGTGAGGATATCCTCAAAAATTGGCCAAAGGGAGTTTGAATGTGTGGAGTTTTTCTTCCCACACAGTCCAACCCTTGTGTATATGAAGCTCTGGACCTTCAAAATAGCTATACAAATGAGCTGATGATCAGGAGACTTAAATTAAACCTACCCTAGTCTATACAGGAACATTCTCTACTCTGAGCCATATAAACTTTAAGGAAAATAAAGGCAACTACTTCTTCTGAGCAAATCAGGCTATATATTTGTATCCTGGACACATGCATTTCAGTGATTCCACTAGGCTACAAAAGCCACACATTTCAATAACTTTTCACACCCTTGCTCACTAAGGTGAAACAGCTTCAGAGTTTTTTGCCCTCCTGGAAAGGTGAGAATCAGCTGGAGCAGCTTTTCACAATCAGTGCTTTGGATCCAAGATGTCTGCTTTGCTAAAAGTAGAATTAAGGGGACCAGACCTGTGTTCTCAGAGGCTGGATCTAATTGATAGGATTTTTATGAAAAGCATTCCCCAAAGGTGGGGCAATATGTAGGCTGTGAATAATTATCCAAATTCCAATTTGTGTAATTACCTTCCATCTACCTAACATTCCCTAGGTGCTGTCAACTGAAGACAGCACAGTTTTGCATCACATTCAAATCAGCGCTGAATAATGACTCTATTCTTTCCCAGTGATGCTTTCATTTCTGTGGGAATTGGTTAATTTATAAGAGGGATGTTGGGACACATCATTTTAATTCTGAGGAGCCATTGCATGGCATAAAGTTTCATATAATTCCATTTAAAATACTGAAAGTCTTCTCAAGCTATAACTAATAGGAGACCTGAGAAAGAGTTGATCCCTGGTTGCCAATATTCATTACTTTTTGTCATTCTCCCCTCTCCATACTGGAGACCAGGTCCCCTCATTTCACTAGCAATGCATGATAAATTCATTTCAGTTGATTTCTAACTGGAATTTACCTGCTTCACACCTCCTGGAATGGGATGTGCATCCAAACAGAATCTGCATTGAATTTCATTGATTTCACAGCTTGCACTATGATTTGTGCAACCAAAACCAAATGCATGCAGTAAATGCATACATCTGGAAAAATGCACCCAAAATGCATACATTTGAAAGATGTGCATATATGAACTTTAATTGTTGTTGTTGTTGTTAGTCACGAAGTCATGTCCGACCCATCGCAACCCCATGGACAATATTCCTCCAGGCCTTCCTGTCCTCCACCATCCCCCGGAGTCCACTCAAGCTCACGCCAACTGCTTCAGTGACTCCATCCAGCTACCTCATCCTCTGCCGTCCCCTTCTTCTTTTGCCATCTATTGTTCCCAGCATTAGGCTCTTCTCCAGGGAGTCCTTCCTTCTCATTAGGTGGCCAAAGTATTTCAGTTTCATCTTCAGTATCTGGCCTTCTAAAGAGCAGTCAGGGTACATTCAGCCATACATTGCAACTGGGAAAACCATAGTCTTGACTATACACACTTTGACTATACGAACTTTAATTAGTGGGATAAAAAAAGTACATTTTATTTGGGGTAATGCACACTAATTTTCACGTAAAAAAACAATAAAGCTTGCAACTGGGGATGGACATGAGTCTGGACGTGAAAAGAAATGCTCTGGCTGCTTCACAGAGGTTGCAACTGGGACTCAGGACGGAAAAGGGCGTGTTGAGGGACATGGAGCAGAAGAGGCAGGGGCTCTCCCTCTCTCCCTTTTGCTTCCTCTCTCTTGTGATGATAATTTTCTGCTGTATTTTTTCTGCAGTATTAATAGGCTTTATCGCAGTTCGTTCGTAAGTATGTTGTTCATAACTTGGATACTCATAACCTGGGGATTGCCTGTATAGAAACGTGAATAATAATTGAATATGTGCATGTAGGTTTGCCATTCTTTGGCAGCCCTCTTCAGGAGGAAAGTCAGTGATCATCCTGGGCAACTTGTTCCACTTTTGGGATGCTCTTATAGTCTGAAAGCTATTTTCAATTTCTAATTTAAAAGCAGGATAGCAAAAGGGGTCCTTACAATTCTGCGAGGCCCAGTGCAAAGGTCCCCTGCACACAGTCTAGGTTTCTTAAGCATTTCTGCTGCTGAGCAGCAGATTTTTGGATTCTCAAAAAACCTCCAAAGAATCAGATGCTAACTGTAGGAAGTTCTTCTTGACTATTCACCAAGGCTTTTCAAGGATGCCAAGCCATTACTATACATTTTGTGTGTCCCCATTAATCATAGTTCCAAGTTGGTATTGAGGAAAGACAAGCATCTTCTGTCTTTTGCTGCCCCTTCCTCAGCCTTGTTGCTGCAGACACGAATCAAGGCTCTTACGCAATAGGCCAGTTAGTTTCTACCACATTGTCCCCACGCAGCTGCTGAAGTTGCTCGGCACATTAGCAATTGGTCCACAGGCAACATGGCTTGCAGGATTCTGCCCCCCACTCCCCTTCACTCTCTTGTGGCTGAAATTACTATTCATAGAGTACCACAAATTCACAGATTTGCCTCATAATACAAATGTCTGTCTGTATATTTGGTAAAGTAAATGAGCTTTCAAATATGTTTTTTTTAAATATCCAAACTTATCTCTTTTCCCCTCCATTTCTTTCTTTATTTGTGGACTCGGGATGGGGAAAAAATGGTTTGATTCCCTGGCTGTTAGGTATATGATAGATGTTTCCTCAATCTTTTGGGGATTAAGATTTCTTCTGGCTGCAGAGCACATCAAACTGACTGTCTCTCTCCTTCTGTCCTCATCCCTGGGGTGGCCAGGTGCCCTGCTTTCCAGAGAATAGTCAATTTGAAAAGCTGATAAAATGCAGACCTCTATTTGAAGGCTTCCTCTATTCAATTTCTTGATGTCATGTGGGGCTGTCCCCACTCATTTTGCTTTTATCCACACTGTGTATCTTTCAAAAATTTAAAGTAAACATGGAGAAAAGGGTTCAGCTGGTGCTTGGAGAAACAGCCCTTTCAACTCCTGGCTGAGTCCCAAACTTCATGTGTGGCTCAGCATCCAAACCAGAACCACAAACAGCACACAAAACAACTTAGCCGGTGCTCAGAGGAGTGACCCCTCCAAGGAACAGCCAAGTCACCTTGCTTGTGCACCAGCTGGCACTCCCATTAGAACAACAATCACCAGCTGAGGCTTTTCATGTGCCACTTGCACTACGCCAGTGAGAAGCAGATTGTAACACTCCTCATGATGGCCATTATGGTCTATATCCTGTTGGGAATTTGGAGCCATTGGAGACTCTGCGAGCGAAATGGGGAACCTAAGTGGGGTGGATTAGGCTAACAGGCTAGAGGTTTCCCATCCTTGATTTAAATGACAGCAATTATTTGCATGGATACATATAATGTAACATTGGCCATTTCTTACATTTTACATGTTAATTATACATTTATCTTATGTATTTTATTTTTACACTTTTAGCCCCTTTGGGTAAAGGAAAACATTTCCTCATTTTTGGCAATGCAAACATGTCCACCCCATCCAGCTCCCACCATCTCTTCTCCCAATTCCTTTCCCAAGCAAAAGTGGCTCCTGCCTGTGCGGAAGGCAGATTCAGGCTAACACAAAGGCCCGTCGTGCTTGCCAAGCAGAAAATGCTTTATAGAGGCAGAGCCTTCCTAGAGTCAGCACAAAATGCAAAGGACTGCAGCCAAGGCCTCCCCAGGGGAGTCATCGTGGTGCCCTCCATCCTGGATCTGCCAGGAGGTCTCTCCACCCCCACTCCTTCCCAAGAAGGAGAGTTGACTGGGAATAAAAAGCCCACTCCAGCAATGGGCTCCTTGTATTGGGAAATACCCAGGGGAGACAGGCTGACAGAGAATGGATGCAGATGGAGCAAGTGACAAACACCTGGGTGGACCAGGTAAGAAGGGAGAAAAATGACTCCCAGGAGAAGAAAGAACATTGTGCGTCCAAATTGCAGCATGCAGACTTCATTGACGGAGAATTTGCCATTGCAGGCAAGTGCAAAGGGAAGGTTTAACAGGAGCAGAGGTGGGTACATTTATAGGCACATTTAATTCCATGATAAGACTCTTGAAAGAGCTGGGAGAGTGATTACAGCTATATTTATCTAATAGCCCATCATCTAGCATTGAAAAAGAGCACTGGAGAGGGCCAGTGAGGAGAGGATAATGTAACATATGTTTATACCCATCTCTGCTGCATCTCGACAACACCAGGATAAGTACAAACAGGGTACAAGAAAACAGCTAGTAAGTTTCTTGAGTAGGTATAGAGAAACAACATGAGCATCTAGGAAGTCTTTCTTTTCATCTGCTCTTTGATTCTGCTCCTTTCCCCTTAAAACTGGAGAAGGGGAACTGGAGCAGGGAGTTTCCATTTCTTTCCATTTCTCGTGTTCATCTTACTAAGGTCAGTTCATCCCATTTCCATATCAATCTGAGGATTTTTTAAACTTCACATCAATATTCCCATGCATGTTTGTGTTCATTTCTCATAATATGTGTTTTCCATATACAGTTTTGTCTAATAGAGGCCGTGTGGTGTAGAGGCTGGAGTGTTGGACTGGGACTCTGGAGACCCAAACTGTAGTCCTTCACTCGGCCATGAAGCTCACTGGATGACTGTGGACCAGTCACTGCCTCTCAGTCTAACCTACACCACAGGGCTGTTGTGAGAATAAAAAGGAGAGAGCACCATATGAGCAAGAAGGAAAGAAAAGCAGGATAATCATATACACTTTTTGCAAGCACTTTCCCCCAGTATAAAGAATGTGATGCTGTTTTCAGCAGTAGGATTAAAATATTTTATATCTGTATGCACTCCTTTCCTTAATGTATGTGATTTTGTATGCATGGTTCAGTTGGAGCACTTGCATTGTAGAATTTGTAGAACTGCAGATTTCAGAGGATAACTGGGTTTTGTTTCTTATATCAGTATGAAAGTGGTAAATTAGGCATGTTTGCATTAAAATGTGAACCAAACAAATTTGTCCCTTGTTCCTAATTGAACCTGGGACCTTCCGCCAGCAGACCATGTGCTCTGCCTCTGAGCTTTAGTCCCTCTCCAGCATGCTCATATTAATAAGGATGAATGTATTCTTCTGTTCAGTAAACCACTGATGTTAAAGAGTCATGCTAACTCTAACTGCATATGACTTTTTGCTGAAATTATCTTTGAAGTGAAATAGCCATGGGGCTATTGATTTGGCTGGGCTGCATGTTGCTGGAATGGGAGTAGGTATACATCTGCTTAACAATTGGAGGGATTAAGGTACCAAGGCAAAGATATCCAGATCACTTTCACAGCTGCAAGTTCCCAGGATATGCAAGGACTTTGGAACAAACGATTCTGTTGAATATACTGGTGGCACCTGAAACAGCTGATCTTCATTGATCCTAGTTTAAATGGGAGAATATATGCTGATCCAGGCCAATATGGACATTTAAGGATCCAATAATTGCTCTGTACCCATCCTTACTGATTTTTTTTTGTATGATAAACTTCACTGAAGCCTCCCTAAATGATACCCTGTTCTCCCAGCACAGGACTGACTAATGGTAGCTAGCCTTGATTCTGCTCTTTAAAAATTAGTTCAGTAAATCTCTCTCTGTCTCTCTCTCTCCCTCTCTCATTTTATTTTATTTTTATTGGTTTTTTTGCCCCGATTAACATTATAATGAAGACTACATTTTTTCACACTAGGACATTTCACATATTGTTCATCCATTTAATTGCATAGTTCTGCAAAAGAGGTTAATATTAATGACAAAATTTCTCTAGCATCCTTCCTTTGGATAAATATGATACAGTTACCTCATGCCCAGCTAGCTGAAAGTCCTGAAGTTCACCAAAAGAAGTATCCTATGCTTCTGTCAACCATAATAAAAAGCACAATTCTTCCCCTAAATTAATTAGTGTTTGTGTATATACACATTCATATTACAAGTGGCATATATAATTTATACATATACATGCCATTTTAGTATGAATACTCTTATGCTATCTTTTGAATTGTGTCATTTTTTCAGAGCCCTAAACAATTTATTGTTTCAATAAAATTCCCTGCAATTTTGTTTTGTTTTTCAGTCCCACTATGAGGCTGGCTGGCCTGCCTGCCTTCTGTATTTGGTGCTACATTCTTTTTTGCTTTTTCCTGAACATCCATTTGGCATGTGCATCACAGAGTGCTCCCAGAAATCCATCTCAAATTCATTCCCCTTTCTCCTCTTTTCTTGTTCCTAACAATGTTGTCGGCAATCATATTCTGCCGGTTCACCATAGATGACCATCAGATGGTCAATGCTGTCAGAAAGGTGGAACTCTTCCCAAGGCTACAGATCAACCATGGCCATATGTAGATGATAAGTATTGTAGGTCTTGTCACTGCAGGTATTGCTGTTTTTTTTGTGTGTGGCTTGTACCACAGAAGCAGCTAAAGTTACAAATTAAGGAACCTGAGCACAGTCTTTTCTGTGTTACCATACAGATTCACCTTCCTTGATTGCATTAGTTTTCAGTCAACCAATACACAGTCATGGGAGTGCCATGGTAGAAACAAGGCTCCTACTGTCCTAGGAAAATTGCTGTCCCAGGAAAATTATTGTCTGTCATATCCAGCCTGAGCCAGCTCTTTCCTCTGTCAGCTATCAGCGTCCCATCCAAGTCCAATCCAGTTTTCCTGCCCCTTTCTTGCTCCTAAAAAGGGTGCCCCCATATTGTCTTGCACATACAATTATTTCATGAAAGCACATTTTGCCTGATCTTCATGATTGTTTCCATTCTAGAATTTGACTTCAGATGTTTGGTGTTAAATTGGTGCTCATCCAAAAGAGAGAGGTCCTCAAGTGACCTGCCTAGTTATGTCACCATAGACACTTTTGTTCCAGAAAAGCACACAAAAAACAACAGAGTTATGAGCTTTGGATGTTGCCCATTTTCTAAACTAGCTGCTCAGATGGCTAGCTGCAAAGAGCAGCCCAGAACTAAGAGGCTATGGCTCACCAACACATTGCATGCTTCTACAGCCACGTGAATAATACACACACACACACACACACACACACACACACGCAAACGTGCACGTAGATACACACACAAATCTATTATTGTGCTTATGAATTAATTATTGCTCATTCCTGGCCAAGCTGCACATGCTGTACTTATCGTGAGCATTAGCAGTGGGAGTACAGCAGAAGCGGAGGCTACATCATGGCACAAATACCCATCCCGATCTTTGCATTCACAATTAGGGCTGCTTTCCCTTCGATGGTTTTAGCTGTCAAATGGGCTAAAACTGTGCATGGGGAAAGAGGGCGAAAGGGTTCCTCCTCCACCTCCTCCTCGAACAGGATGGTATATTATTGCTCTCCAATTGTTCTCTGCCTTCTGGTTGCATCCCTGCTGTTGGTGAAGGCTTTTTCAATCAGGGGTATGGGCTATAAATATGCATGTGGGTAATGCTAACTGAAAGCAGCCCTTTCAGAACTGGCATGTGTCATTCTCCCTACATTATCTCTGCAATTAGAATGTTTCCTACAATTGCATAATAGCTTCTTGGTGACTCAGTGGTAAATGGGAGAGATGGAAAAACAGGGAAGATGGGGAGAGAAGGAATAAAAGTGGGAAAGCGCTGCATGGCTAAGATGGAGGTGTGTGCCAGCCCAGCAGTCTCTTCCCATAGTTCCTAACTGCAGCTTTCTGCTTCAGGGAACAGACTTGCTTTGGCTCTGGAAGTATTAGCCAGCACTAGGAATACGTGGCATACTAGTGCAGGAGGGGTTTTAGCAGGCGTGTTCAGCCTAAGGGTCAAGTTCCCTTTCCTAAGGGGAGTTCTTGGGGGCCATGTTCCAATGCTGGGTGGGGCCAAAGGCAAAAGGAAAAGGCCAAAATACCACCTTATTTTAGCTTAAAGCTTTTACTACTAGTAACCAAGCCTTAGAAGGCATTTTGACCATAAAGAATGGGAGGAAACTGCACAAAACAGGAAACCATTGCACAGTTGGTGGTCCGATGAAAGGGTGCAGTCTGAGGATCCCAGTTTGAGGTTCTACACCATGAGGACTGAGGCTCCAGATAGATCTACATTAGTCTGCGCTGCCGCGTGGCATTACTGTTATTCCAGCTCAGCAAGAAAACAGAGTCCTTTTCAGGCATAGTACTTGGAGCATTGCCACAGATGTAAGGGACACAGGGACACCATCAGCACACATGCAAGTTAGAAATAGATACAGGAGCATGATCTACAGGCCTGGCATTAAGGAAGAACCAGCAGCACTGAAGAATCAGCAGCACCAGCAAGAGCTCTCCGTTGTCTTAACACGGATTCTCAGTGTTCTTCAAGTGGGTGCCAAGGGGGCCTCCTTGCAGGGAGCACTCCATGACTTGGGCCCTGTCACAAAGAGCCAACCTGGAGAGATGCCCTGCATGCAATTAGCAATTGCACACATGGCTTTTACTAAGCCCACTGCAGCGGGGTGAGAAGATAGGATCTGGATGACTGATCCAGATCTGTTCCCTGGCTTGGGAAATAAAAGTGCTTTTATTATTTACCACCTGCTGTAGTCTCAGGGCAGACTGGGCCCTTCCAACCTGTGGAAGAATTCCATTCACACCAGAGGCATTGGCCTTACACCCCCCCCCCAAATGTTACTGTCAAAAATCCATTGGCACAACAGCTACTTGTGTGATTGACATAGTATCTAGTTTGGCCCTCAGGAAGCTGTATCTCTGGTCATCACTTTCCTAACTTCCAACGGTGGGGCAGCTGGAGAAGACCCACTGATCCAGACCCAAGGCATGGCCTGATTATTTGGCTGTTCACAGGACTTCCTTCAGGCACCCTGGTCCTAAGAGACAGGGAGCTTTATAGTCAAAACCAGCATCCTGAAAACTGTGTCTATTGAAAACAACTCAGAGGCCAATGAAGGTTTTCATTTGCTTTAAAATACTGTTGAGTTGTATTCTCAGTGGTTAATTCCATTCAGGAGTCTGGCTGCGAGTTTCTGAATGAACCAACTCCATATTTCAAGTAGTCTTCCAGAACAGACTGCCATAAATCATTTTCTTAATATTGGCTCTCTGACTGGCCTGGCTAAAGAAGGAGGTGTTTGTTTTCTCCTCCAAAAATATGTGTGAAAGTTGTAGAGTGTTAGTTCGTTGCACAACTACTTGGGTTGCACCCAATATTCACTAGTTTGTTCTTTGCTTAAGAATCAGCATTCCTGTTGTTTCAATCCTGTTCAAGACTAATTTGTTCTATTATTAATTGCTGTTTCTTAATGCCATTTTACCTCTATCTTTTTCTT
>NW_025335268.1:127589905-127632684 GCF_004798865.1 Varanus komodoensis
AACAAGAAGAAAATTTATGTCAAAAAGCAGGATGTATTTTCCAAGGAAGTGCCTAAAATACTCACTACAGAATTTGCCATTCCTGTTGGACCAAAAGATAGAATTTGGCTCTTCCTTCTTAAAATCGGGTTCCAGACTGCCAGTTCTTTCTTTTGCTTCACAGGCTCTTTCTGGCTTCCAAGTAAAGAGGCATAAAGTCTGAAGAATAAATTATAAAGTCAGTTGTTCCAGAGGGTTACATTTCAAAGAGTCATATAGATAATTTTGTCTTGGGCTTCAGTTCCTGCCATTCACATGGCACTGATAGTTCCGTCTCACAGCAGACTACAGAGTAAGTGGTTCCTTTCATAGCTTGACTTTCCTGCTGGCATGTTATTTTTTGATCCTTTTATTCACTCCCACCCTGATTTGCTCAATGGTGACCCCCCTCCTGGAACCAATAATAGCATGTTTCAGATGCTTGATTAAAAACACTGCAATGGAGTGAATCAATAAGCATTGGAGGCTGAGAACATAATAAGTATAATAATCACCATTAGGATAACGACTGGGGAAAGTAAGAGCGAGGCTGGTAATATTGTAATTATATTAATCGGCTTCGATCAGCTTCCACATCAGAGCTTTGCTTCCTCTCCCCCAACCTCCCCTTGTAATGGAATACAATGGAAAGAGCATGACATAGAAGGAAAAACGGTCAGTTCTCTCTCCTTCTCATTCTTTGACACTCATGGACGCTCAGGGAAAATCACAGATCCAGGTCACAATTCACGACATGCAAGCATGTATAGTTCACATGCAGCAACATTTTCAAGACACTCCAGAATGCAGTTTGCATTCACACATAGTACACCCACACAGCCAAATAAATACATACACAAAGTACAATACATGCAGTCAAACACTCCCACAGTGAAGCAAAAGAGCTTACAAACCATCAGACTGTCAAATGTATTCTGCTATTATTACTGCTACATTTATGATCTGCTTTTCTTCCATTGCGGCTACCTCTTGCTCCCACGGAGTCTCCCTTCCAAGCACTAACCAGACTTAGACGTGCTTAGCTTCAGCAAGGAGGCTGCTTCCCAGCTCATGCCTTGGGCTTTAAAGCAGCAAGCAGCTGGAAATCCCTCTGTGCAGCACAGAAGCATGCACACAGAGACCCAGTGAGGTACCCTGTCCATTGGGCTGTTAATAAGGGGCCCATATCTTCCCCACAAATAAGTATCTGGTATGAAAATGGAGCCCTGCTTTCTCACAATGCAGCATTCCCAGGCAGACAGTTAAGGTTCAGAATGTGAGGTAAGCAGGGTAAAAAGAGAGGAATTGGCAGGCAAGTCTGAAAAGTCCAGGTTAAGAAGCAAGTATAGGAAGGCAGTGGTTGAGAACCAAACTCTCCTGGGCATGGTGGAGAGGCCTCTGTGGTACAAGGAATGTCTTAGACCCAATGCTGGGTCAAATGGTGAACCAATCACATAATGTCAGACACGCCCACAATTTCACCCATCAGCAGTGTGAGCTACCCTGAGAGTAGAGTCCAATTCCGGGAGGAGGGAGCCGTTCCTGTCTGGAATCAGCTCTTCACATGGGCAGGGCCCATGATCCCACAGATCAGACAGATCGCTTCTCAGCCAGTCCATATTTTCTCCAGAGTCTTGGGTGAGGGGCAGATGATAGCTCTTGAACTAATAATGGCTCTCCATCTTCTCACCCCTTCTGCCCTTTTCCAGTCATTTCTGCCACCTATCTGCTTCCAGCCTGCCCCCTCCTTAGTTTTATTTGTCCATCCCCAACTTCCATTTCTGTACCTTAGTAACTGCATCAAGGAAGTCTCATACTTATTTTTATTTATTCTTTTAAATCAATGTTTAATGTGCCTTTAAAGGTAGAATCCTCTCCAGGTGACATATTTGACAGAAACAATGCAGTATTATGCAAAACATCTATAAGAGAAAATAAATATTAGATTAAAAGGATGTAAAACAGGTAATACTAAACCTGACATCCACAAACTACAGAAAGTTTAGCAAAACCAAATTTTTGGTTTTCAGATACTTTCCAGAGATTTGCAAAGAAAGGGCTTGATGAACCACTGCTGAAAGCTGATTCTAGAAATGTGGAGCCACCACAGAAAAGGCTCTGTCCCTCGTACTTACCAGCCTAACCATTCCTGGCAGCAGGGTCCTCTTCAAGGCCCCTGAGTGCAGGCAGGGTGAAGCAGCCTACTGTACACACTGGACTGAACCTTGCGTCAGTTATTCAGCACAGCATGAATTAACTGATGCAAGATCCTCCTCTGCAGATTGAATTGCAACTTAACATGGCACCCTATGCTGGTAAAATGCCCTCCTGGCCACCACCCCAGGTTAGCACTGAATCCAAGAACGTCCCCAAACTGCACACTTGGTCCTTCTGGGAAAGCAGGAGGCCATGTAAGACCAGATGTACAATTTACTGCCTTACAAAGTTGCCTTGTTCACGTCGGGGACTGTCTGAGATATCCATTGATAGGCAGCAGCAGACTTTTTTTCTTGAAGAGTTCTAGTTCTAACCTGGCTACAGCTTGGAGACTGGGTGGTGTGGAAAGGACATTTCATTCCAAAGTTCATTCCATTCCTCTGCCGTGGTCCAGGAATCTTAGCATAAATCTGTGGCAAAAAGCAAGTGCAGCAGCTCTGTCTTTAAAACAATTGTTCTATAAACCTCAACAGTAGTCAGCACAATGGTATAAAAAATGCAAGAGGACAGATTTATTCTGTGTATTAACTGGAGCATTCCTCTGGGACTAGATTTTGCACACAAAAAGGTGGCGATGAGGGGATGTATTAATACATTTCTTCTGAGGGTTAATGGTGCCCACCATGAACTGCTTATTTCTTATGTTTAGAGCAGAATAAGACAACTGATATATAAGACTCCGATAATAGCTCATGAAGGGAGCTTGCTGCGATCAATGAAACATTGGCACATCAGAGCTACATCGCAACAGCTCTGGCCAGATCCATGAGATGAGTCATCTAAAGGGGTTTTTTAAAGATATATTATCTAACATAGCTGTTGATTTTCTCCACATGAATCCAGAATCACAACTTCCCTGTAGATTATAAGAGCCATGCTGAATAAGTGCAGGGGTGCATCTAGTCCAGAATTCTGTTCACAATGACCAACTAGCTGCCTGTGAAAAACCCACAAATAGCACATGGGTGCAAAAGCATCCTCCCACTGATGTTCCCCAGCAGGTAGTGTACATTCACCTACTGCTTCTGATACCGGAGACAGTATATAGCCATCAGGACTGGAAGCCATCAAATGCCTTCCAGCCCTCCAGCCTAGAGGATCTTGAGTCACACCTTTTGCCCATATTGTCCACCCTTGACTGGCAGTGGTTCTCCCAAGTCTCAGATAGGGTTCTTTCCCAGCCCTGAGACTATTTCAGATTTAACCTGGGACTTTATGCAACTTCTACTACTTGTGGGGAACCTCTGAAAATGTCTTTCTTTCAAGTAAGCTGTAAGGGAGGTAGTTACTCCCTTACTCATCTTCACCCTCTGCCCCTCTTGCTCCAGCTATGCATAGAATGGTAGTATTTTGAATAAAGTTTGGAGGTTATGTGGTCCAACCCACCCACCCACTCAGTACAGGATCTCCAATGCAACATACAGTGGATGAAGGCCATCCATTTTCTGCCTCCACTTCCCACCACCTTTTACCGTGAGGGCACTGAGTTAGGCAAGGCTATTCTGGTTCATAATGATCCACCAATGTATTCTTGAATGCTCACAGGCATCCCTCAGGGCTTTTGGAGAGACCCCACAACAAGCCAGTGGCATTTGTTATGATCTTTCCTCTCTAGATCCAACTGGACTTTTTCCCCACCACACCCGCTTCCTGCACTCAATAGAAAGCCACAAGTAACAATTCTAAATGAGTTCTGCAGAAGCTGGAAAGCAGCACCTGACAAAACAGCAAACCCTACGTGACAGGCTGCAGGCTGAAATGGAGCGATATGCCTTGACATGCAGGCATTGACCTGGGATATGGGATTCAGCAAAGAAAGCCTCCAGTTGCTTGCAAAATGCATTTGACTGAAGCGCCAGATTGAGTTTCCTCCAAAAGGAAACAACACGTGAATGACCTGTGCATTTCCTGGAGGGCAGCTCCAGCTTCTTCATAACAAACATCCATTGCCATATCGGCCAAGCGCTGAACAATCCATTTTAGGAATGCTGTGCAGCAGGAGGAGGAGCACCACACCACATAGCCATGCTTTCCCACACCTTTTGGAACCTCAGATCACGGGTTCACACAGTGGGAGGTGGGACTTTCTGGCAAGGGGGTGTTTGCAGTGCCCTTCCTCCATGGTACCATCGCTGAGTCAGAAGATGCACCCAGTGCCAGCCACTGCAACACCAGACACCACACTGGCTGTTGTGGTGACTAATTATAGCAGCATCGATGAACTTTGCAGAGTGAGACCCTTCTCTCAGAGCTTACACTCTAGATTGCGATGGCTGGGAGACACAAAGAGAGGGGGAAGGATGGGGGGCAGGGCTGGAAAGCTGGAAAGGCAAAAGTCAGAAGAAGAGGTTGCCTCTTGCCCGAGTTGGTATAACCTAAACTATCTTTCAGAAGAGGAAGAAGAAGAGGAGGAGGAGGAGGAGGAGGAAGCAGCAGCAGCAGCAACAGTGACCTCTTTGTTCCCTTCCATCTTATTTGTTGCTTACATTATAATACGTTGGCTCTGGTTTGTAAAATGGTAACCTTAAAATTGTTGCTATTCGTTTTGGTGTTTGTTTGAGATAACATTGTGGTTTTACTACTGATTCTGTACTGCATAATGATATGTCTATATTATTTTAATAAGGCTATCCTGCTGTGGCTGTATGGTGTTTAAAGTGACTTATGAACATTTCAAAGGATTATTACATATTTTAGCCACCCCACCTTAGAGAAGCAAAGGGAAGCAACATAGTTCTCCCACTCCTTAGTCTGAGCTCACAACAACCCTAAGGGGTAGGTCAGGCTGGGAGACAGCCAGTGAGCCCTGTGATTGAGTGAGGATTTGAATATGCCTCTTCCCAATCCTAATTTAAGCTCTAATTCAAACTTCCTGAACCTGGTTCTCTCCTAAAGCATTGGACTGCAGGTCTCATGATTCTGATGCTAGCTGGAAATTATGGGAGTTCCAGATTAACATATCCTGGAGTGCTTGATGGGGAAGTTCTGCTCAGTCAATCCCAGGATAGTCTCCTCGAAATCTCAAAGCATGCTGCTGCCCACATGCTTAAGTTCTCTCTCGTTTCTGTTCATCCATTTGTCCCCAGCTTAAGGACAAGAGTGGGCACTTCCAAGCAACCCATCTGTCTTCTATTCTGCCTTAGTTACTCTCAGGAAGTCTGAAAGACTCGTTTTCTTGCCTCCAAGAACTCACTGTGGCAAAACCTCAGAACCTCTGACTCAAACAACCCACTGGTGTTCCAGCTTCCCCTACAAGCCAAAGCCACCATTTTCTGGAACTAGAGGAATGCAACACAAGAATAGCCCTGTCAAGCAAGAAAACATCTTTTATGCTCCTTTAATGTTCGCAGGGCTGCAGCGTGGGGCTGCTGAGCTACTTACTTGAGTCACCAAAGGACCAATGTGAACCCCTCCCAAGCAGATGATTTATGCACCACTCCTCTCAGATAGCTTTGTCAGGAATAGTACCCACAAACCACTGGAGGTCCAAGCAAGAACCAGAGATAGTCATTTGCTTTCAGGCCTCCTTACCTGCTTTCAAGTTAAAGCCAAGCCACTAGGTGTGATGGACCTGATCCAGCTATAGTTAAGATGTGTTTATTTTATTTTAAACCATTTGTAGGCTTCCTTTAAAGTTAGGAGGCAATATACAAGATACACACTGTACAAAACATGCAACACAAATAAAATAGGAAATCAATCCATAAATATTCAACTGAAATGTTATTCAGTGGGGGTGGGTAAAACTTTTCTGGGTCTCTCACCTCACTGCTTCTCCCCAGTGTATACCTCTTTTGACAAGCCAGACCCTCCATAAATGCCATTATGTGCCTAGCCACATCATGGGAGCTATTTTGTGGTGGACCCACAGCCTTTGCTCAAATTTCTGAAGGTGCCCATGGATCCAAAAAGTTGGGGACTGATTTAGAATCTATTTAGAATCCTGTACTGTAAATTTCCAATTTAAAAATAATGAACCATAAGACCAGTTACCTGTGAACAGCAGCTGGACAGCAAGTACACAGGTCACCTAGGTAGTCTCCCCTGTGATGGTGAGATATACTGTGTTCTTGTTAAATGTTAATAATTACTTCCAAATCTGCATCTATACATAAGCATCAGCACATGCAAATGTTATGCAAATCAGTCCTCTTTTGCCCTATTTTTGTTCCTACATTTCCTCTTTCATAAACGATTCATAAATGGCCACTCTGGCTAGCACCTGACGCTTGAAGAAAACCTGAAGACCATGCACAGTGGAGAGGTCGATGAAATCAGCCCTTCCTGAAGACTTGCAAGGAAAGAATCTGATGAACCCTGCTGGAAGTTGATTCCAGGACCATTGGGCCAGAGCCCCTGGGTTTCATGGGCATGATCCAGCCATAGTCATCCACGTTTAAGTCACTTTGGTTTCAGTGGGAAACTTAAGCATGTGGTTAGAAGGTATTTATGTGCTTAAGTGGGACTTAAATGTGAGACTTAAATATTCAGTGGGACTTAAATGTGCATAACTATGCCTGGATGAGGCCCATCATAACCAGGGGCTCTGCTTCCATTGAAATCAGTGCACCCAAACAGAACTGTATCTGGATCATACTCACTGACAAATGCAATCTCATATGTTGGGGCAAGTGAACAGGAATGATTGTCTGGGTGTGGAGTGTTCAGGACCACAGCATCACTGATAACAATTGGGTGCCATTTCACTGGGGAAAGCTCCACAGAAAAGAACCTTTTGTCTCAATGTCCTTTCCCTGGGTGCTTCCAGATGAGGCTTTTATCTTGCAATCACTCTGCCTCTAGCATGGAATGGTACCAGTGTTTCAGGTGATGATGTCATCCATCAGTAATCCTCCCTCTTTTCCAATTTGGTTCCCCCCCCTTTTTTTTTTTCTTAAGGAGGCAAAGATGGAATAGTTGCATGATGCATTTCATTTGGTAGCAGGAGGGCCCTTTCTGTCTGGACACACGCACCACTACATAGTTAGAAAAAACACGTTTAGAGGTAAAAGTCAGGAAAACTTAAAGGGATAATTTGAATCATGCTGTGAACAGATATAGAATTTATAAAACAGATATGTTTCCTTTTGCATTAATAGTGATGAGTTAACATACTTAACCTAAAGGGATGGTGGCAGGATTGGTAGCAGGCCAAAATGACCCAATTTTCTTTATATTGTTGTAAATCCTGAACGATTCTTTAATTAAATGCCTCAGTGCCCATGCGTGTGCCCAAATACTTAAGACAGGGAGAGAGGAGGAGGTGGAAGGGGAGACAAGCCTGAGCCACTTAAGGCTCTCTAAATTTCCTGGGGCTTTTGGATCTGGGCATCTCATAAATATGTATCAAAGCCAGCTTGTCAGCTCTTTTCAATAGAAGGCTGCAGTAACAAGTTGTCATGTGAAGGAACAAGCTACAGTCCAGGCCAATGCATCTTTACTTAGATATTAGCACCAGTGAACTCTTTACTCCCAAGCCTTAGGATTCAATCCTATGCACACTTGCCTGGGAATAAGTACCCCTGAATTCAAAGGCACTTTTGTGATTATAGGATTATACTGCTGATTCACAACGAATCTGAGCAAGAGTAGGGAACCTGTAGCACTGGAGATGTGACTGGACTATAACTCTCATCATCCCTGACCATGGGTGGTGAAGTCAAGCTACATATGTGGGGCCAGAAGGTCCCCAGCCAAGAATCAGAGAAGAAAATGGATTGTGCACATGCCATCAGGTCGTTCATTAGCTTGTCGGCCCTTCAGCTGGGCAGGGATGGGCAATGTGTGGCTCTCCAGATGTTTCGGCCTGCAACTCCCATCATCTCTCACCTTCAGCTAGAGCTCATGGGAACTGTAGGCCAAGATGTCTGTAGTGCCACAAATTGCCCACTCTGACCTAGGATTCTTTCCATAGAATTAGTTAATAGTACAGTCAGGGTGCAAACCTGCAAATTTTTAGGCAGAAAAGGGGTCTACAACTTGTAGTATGCCACAGCCAGCTGTGGGTCTTTTTTTCTAGGCCTTTTTTCTGTCTAAACATCCATAGAATTGCACCTTAAGTGTATTTCTTCCTTGTTTGTTGAGCACAGCCCTCACATTTTACAGGAAGATGAGACTTTCCTAGAAGAGAAATAGCATGTTCTGAATAAGATTGTCTTCTTTCTTTGTGGACCTTACTCGTATACTTTTGGAAAAGCCCTGTATTTTTGACAGTCAAGCATTTCTCTTGAGAGTTTAGTTCAATGTAACTTTTCCTAGCTTTGAGATTAGGAAGGGAATTCCCCAATTTATTTCCTGGACACCAGGATGTGTTCGCTGTGTATACGCGTAACACTGCCATAACAGTTAACACTATTATAGAAGCTTGGTGAATTTTTGAAAAGGAGGAAAATGGAAATCCTCTTTCATGTACTCCAAGCAGGATGTTTTGTACTTGGTCAGACAGTATATCCCATAACATATTTCCTGAGTGGAACATGGTTATGAAAGTGGAACAGGGAAGTGGAACAGGGAAGCCTGGGGAGAGGGATAGATGATGTGCCATCCCCACTAATCCAT
The DNA here is from genome assembly GCF_004798865.1 of Varanus komodoensis. NCBI lineage: Eukaryota > Metazoa > Chordata > Lepidosauria > Squamata > Varanidae > Varanus > Varanus komodoensis. Next base: position 127,598,699 of record NW_025335268.1, read on the forward strand.
AAACAAACAAGCAAATAAATATCCCAGCACTTTGGCCCTGTCCCCATTACAGTGCTAAGTGGCATGGGGTGGGAAGGACCCCGGCTCAGAGCCCAGGGAGCTGTTGCCAGCAGACAATACTGGATGGGATGAGTGAAAAAACCTGCCTGGTAGAAGGGGCCTTCCTATGCTTCCTGGGAGGGAGGGAGGGAGGGAGGGAGGTCACAGCTGGTAAGAGAGAGCTTTCCAAAGCAGCATGCAGCATTAAGGCAGCCCAGTAGAGGGAGCAGAGGCACTACAGCCAGGTAGCATTCAAAGGGATTTCCACATGTGAAACACACCCTCAGAAGATGCCCTGGCTCCTCCTTCATCTATTTCTTTCCTCCTCTTTAAATATATATATTTTGATTCACCCCAAATCCCATTCTCCCACTTCAGTAAAGAAAGAAAGAAAGCTTCAAGATCTCTACCAGCAACCTATTGCTTGGGTAAGAGCCAGGAACACCAAAGTACCATTTCACTCGCACCATTCTTGCAAATGACAATTTCCTGTTCAAGACCTTGAACAATAAAGTACTACTGAAAACTGAGTGCCAAAGGGCCACTGAATTCTGAGTCAAGACCAATTCCTTTCATTTTTGTTTCACCAAATGGCTCAGAAACTTTTTCTCTGAGCAAATATTCTCTGAATGGGTAGCATCATAATAGAGGTGAGTGGGGAAAGAGAAAGTGAGATGTAAGTAAGAAGGAAACGACATCAGTATGAATTAAAAATGCTCAATGACTTTTTTAAAATTTTGACAGCTATAGGAATACAGAAGATGCAAGCCTATCAAAGATGCTCCTGAAAAATCAGAGAACTTGCATGCCCCAAGGCATCTTATGAAACATTAATATAAAACTTGCTTTTACAGAAGAATAGAAATGACAGCTGAATAGAGGATGTGGTAAAGTTTCGATCAACCTCTACCACAAGGGCAGAGTCTCTGAGGATGGTTAATACCCTCACAGCAGCCTGACCATTCTGTGAGTGTTAACATGTTTATTCAAGCCAAGAAAAAGAGTCAGCAAAAACAACAAAAGGTAAAGTAACTCAACAGAACAGAAAAAGGAGAGGTTGAGGGGGGCCCAAGAAGTGGGGGTGCAACATCTTTTAGCCTCTAAACCAATAACTTCCTGAACTAATATCCTCAAAGATTTCAAAGACTTCTTTCTAACATTCAAGTTTTCAGTGGAGAAGGACAGATTAAACCTTAGACTCAGCAGCTTATCCTCCATTAACTTATCCCAAGGTGATTTATGGGAATCAGTTTGAGTCCATTTTAAAAGCTCAGGTAAAGACTCACGATCTATCAAGACAAGTTTAAATGTTACTGTTCTTGCCCTAGCCATTAGAGAAATTTGACTAGAATCTGATTCCAACAGTAGATTAGAATTTGAAATGCATTTAGGGACTTGCAGAAGAGCATGTAAAAATGAAGCCCATACCACTTCAAGGCTAGTTAAAGCTGCTGAGATCCAAATAGTCACTCCATATAGTAAATGGGACAAATTTTTGCTTGGTAAACCTCCAGTACCATTGGGATCAATTGGCCCCCAGATTGAAAAAGAACCTTAGAATAGCAGCTAAATGAGCTTTCATTTCTACCAGAATGTGATTAAGATGGATTGATCAGATATTAGAAGCAGTAACATGACATCCAAGATAACGAAACAAATGCACTTGCTCTACCAGATGCCCTTTGATTACTGAAGGCTGACTAACTTTTCTAAATATACCTGCTTTCTAAAAAGCTAAGATTTTTGATTTACTATAATTAACAGCCAGCTGATTGTCCAGGCAGAAATTCACCATAGTACAAAGTATACGTATCAACCCAACTCTTGTATAGGATAATAACACAGCATCATCTGCATACAATACAATTGGCATGTGATAAGATTTCAGTTTAGGGAGATGGAAATTACTGTGCTTTAGCTTGAGAGATAGATCATGTAAATACACATTTTAAGACTGGAATTAAGATACAACCTTGGCAGACACCTTCTGTTACTGGAGCTAAGTTGGAATAGTTTCCTATGGCAGCGCATCTAACCTTAACAGAAGATGTAGAGTACAAAGACTGAATTAAAAATAGTAATCTTGGTGGCATATGTAACTGTTCCAACTTGCTCCAGAGGAGTGAGCAAGAGATTGAATCAAATGCAGCATGCAAGTCAATAAAAGCTACATACAGCTTTTTGTAAAAAGGGAAATATGCGTATCTGCCAAAAAAGAAAGAGAGCATAAGCAGGATGGAGTGTAGACGAACCTTCCTGAAAATCAATTTGCTCTGGATTATGAGGTGTTTGTCATTCAAAGATGCAGTCTTAGTTTAAGATGAGCAGCATAAAATTTCCCAGGGATTGAAAGTAAACTAATAGGATGATAGTTAGATGGTAAGTCAGATAATCTCCTTTTATGAATAGGAACAATTTTGGCTAGATGCCATATATCTGGAATTTTGCCTGAATTATTAATGGCAGTAAATACAACTGCTAAAACTGGAGCCCACCAATTATGTCTAACTGTAAAAGCTCAGCAGGGACTCAGTTGGGACCAGAGGCCTTTCTTACTTTCAGTTTTGCCAAAAGGGTGGAGAGTTTATCAGGTCTCCAGCTTTCCAAATGGTCTGGCTTTATAATCAAAGAAGTAGGGCTGTCAAGCAAGGAGATGTTATCATTAGATACTTAAGACATTTCTCCTACTCCAAGAACATAGCTAAGCAAGGAGAAGGAGCAAACTGTCCTCTGCTACTAGGTTTTACCAAGTGCCAAAATTTACGGGAATTCCACACAGAGAAGGTCCAGAGTAAATTTAACCAACAGCACTTCCGATAAACCCTTTTCTTAACCAACTATAACTTAGCCTGTAAATATCTCAGAAGTGTAAGGTGAGAATTAATTCTATAAAAACAAGTTAACAATTGAGAGTTCCTCCTCTTGAAAGCTTTGCAACATCTGTCATAACAAGGAGGTCCACTGTCCCTCTTTACATCTGATCATGAGACCATAAAGAAAGGTTGCAATGATTCTAATAGCTGGAGGAAAAAATAAGAGTGCTTTCCAGAAGTCCAGAAAGAATCCTGTTCCTTATATATATCAACTTCAACAAGTCTGACACCAACTGAAGTTGTTGTGCCAGTTTTGGGGACCATTTTCTGGCTGGAAAACATCCTCCAATATAATTCATAGTAGAATAATTTTTTATTCCCAAATCCAGTTCCATCTACAGAGGTAAGTGATTGCTATGATAATGATTTTCCAACAAAAAATATCTAATACAATCAGAAAGGGAGGATGAAACCAAAAATTAATCAAACTATACTTTCTGGCAGAGGGATAGGTAATGTCTCCTGCCTTGTCATGTATAGAATCTTCATTTACAAAAATTAGATCCTATTTAGCAACAAGCCAGATCAAAAGTGGAACATCAGAATTCATCACATCTTTTAAAGACTGTGAGCTCAAAAAAGGAGGAGAGAAAGGTGACCAAAATTCCAAACCTTGGAAAATCTCTAAAAATCCACCAATATGTGCATTTAAATCCCCAGCCAAAACAATTGAAATATTTGGGCAAAGCAGTTCAGCATGGTGGCACAACAAAGAAATTTATTCCAAAATATCAAACATGTTATATGTATATCAGGGTAGGTAACCTAGGGTCATACAGATGTGCAGGAATATCATTCCCATCAGCATCAGCCACCATGGCCAATGGTCAAGGATGATGGGAGCTGTAGTCTAAAGCATCTGGAAGGCATCCACTTGCCTACCCCAATATATATGCTTTCCTGGTCATGACATGACTACCCTGCTTTCAAAATACTCATGAATTCATATTTGGTAGCAGCATTCAGTTCTCCAGCAGGCAATTCACCAGGCACAATTAAAATACAACCTAGAACCACTTGCTTAAAAATAAAAACCATTGGTCAAAGTGAAGGTGAATTTGGAAACCCATTTGTTATTGGGAAAGTGTGAAAAATCACAATGTATGGGTATGAAAGCTGGACAGTGAAGAAGGGTGACAAGAAGAAAATCGATTTGTTCGAAACATGGTGCTAGAGGAGAGCTTAGTGAATACCTTGGATTGACAGATAGACAGCCAAGTGGGTTCTAGATCAAATCAAGTCAGATGCAAACATAACAAAACTGAGGCTGTCATCCTTCAGACACATCCTGGGAAAACATTACTCATTGGAGAAGACAATCATGTCAGGGAAAGTCAAAGGGAGAAGATGAAAGGGAAGACCAAATATGAAATGGTTCAAATACGTAAAGGTACCATAGCCTTGAATTTGGGAGAGCTGTCATGGAGAGGACATTTGGACGGCTATCATTTATAGGGCTGCTATAAATTGGGGATGACTTGACGGCACGTAACACACACATTTGTGAAAAAGGAATGCCTGTCCACGGCCACTCAATCACGTGTGGCCACAAAGCAAGATTACAGGTGTGCTACAAATGTTGAAAAAACAATATTTGCATTGATAAGGAAAGGTTGTTATCCTAAGAATGATATCTGTTGCACACAATTCATTGGCCAAGGGCAGGGAGCCAGTATGAAAAGGCTTTTCAGTTGGCCATAACAGATCCGCTGTTCCCACTGGTCCCCATAGCAAATGCTTTTAAGATCGGGCTGTAAAGACTTAGTGTGCCATCCACAGTCCAGTGAACTAGAAAATGCCTCATTGATTTTGGTGGTTGAAGACTGCAGTGCACCCATAACAAAGTCCTCTTCTTTCAAAAGTATTTATAGCCCTGGACTCGGTGCTTTCATCCACACTGGAACTAAATTGGATTAAAACCACTATCACCACTCTCATTGGCTGATCTGGGTGTCTTGACTGATTCTATGGATAATTATTTCTCTGGAGGAAGCACATTGAAGACTGCAGTTTAAGTGAGCTTGCTGTCTTTCAGTTAGATATTTTAAGGCCCTGTTCAGATTATAATTCAGAATATTCTTGATTTCTGTAAGAATATGAGCTCTGGATGGGATGCTTTTAATTATCTAAACTTTACAACTCTTGCTATATGCAAGTGAAGGGGAAATTACTGTGAAGCATTTTAGGTGCATTATTTGTAAATGCTAGTGAGTGGCAATTATAATGGCAACCAAGAAGCAAAGGAAACTAAAGACTAATCCTGAACTTATCAGTGAATAAGGATGCAATTAAGCAAACAATGGTGAAATATATGTAGGATTTTGTTCATGATAGTCATGACTAATTATATCACTCCAGTAATAATCAAACCTATGTATACACATATGTTGCCAGGGCTATTTTACATAAAGTTGGGGTAGGAGTTCTAGAAATACTACTACTAATAATAATACAGTAAGCTAATGCATTTTTATAGGACAATCAGTATTATGAAGTGTTGTATCAACTTCCCCTGGCCTGTAACCATGCAGAGGTGTTGGACTGCACTGCCTGGATAACAGAAGTCATAGCTTTTCCTACAGGAGGTCATGGGGTAGCAGTCCAACTCATCTAGAGAGCACCAAGTTGGGGAAATCTGATTTAGAAAATAGAACAGCCCTGAGAAGTTAACAGTTTAAACTTTAACAAAGCAGAAAACACACTGAAATGGGAAAAATGGGCCCATAGTTCAATAGGGCAGCAATATGTGGTTGTTTCAGTTGAATGTATTTAGGCTTAGTTGAATGTACATAGGCTGAGCTACAAATAAACTTTAATGATGGATTTACATATACTAATGATTTATCTACTCAAGACAGAGACAGATGTAATATAGGTTAAAAAAAACCCAGCTTAACATGGCCCTGCAGCCATAGTGTAAGCCTAGCTTGTTTCTAGCTTTGCTACTGAAAGTGACAGACATTCAAACAAGTGAGTTGAACTCTGGCTCAGTCATCTGTCTTGCTTCAAGCAGGATCACTGCCTTTTCTATTTTTAAACATGAACATCAGTGCATGTTAAAAGAAAGCATCCATGCAAACCTGCTCCAGGGATCAGGGGAGAGGTGTCTTGGTGAAATTGCTACGGGCCAGCACCTCTGCTTCTATAAGTTGCTGCATCCCTCCCATCATTCACCCCCTGAGCTCCACCTTGGAAAATAAAGTACATTTGTCCTGAGCCTTGTGAGAGTGCTTCCAAAGCACCCCACTGCTTTAAAATGCTACATCTGTCTTTGCCTCAAGTCTAAAGAGCTGAAAATACCTTACACAGTACAGCAGCGCTTTTACATTCCTGATTCTAGCAGTTCATATAACATCACATTCAACTTTATTTCATATTCTTCCCCTACAGCATGAGAAAATGTCATCTTCAAAGACACAATGAGCTGCGACAATCGCATTTTCTTATCTTGGGACATTTCCAGTATAGGGTTATTATAAGCTTTGCTGCAATGTGATTTGCAGTGAAGCTGGCATGCTACAGGCAAGGTTAAAGGAGTTTGCAACTTCTGCATGTCCAAGGAAGTTTTGAGCTTTTCTTTCATAAACACCAGCCTGATATCCCATCTCACCTGTTGATTGGTCGGGATCGCCTGCTTTATCAGGGTTAGTGATCAGGTGGAGCGGTCTCCTACCATTCAAGTGAATATGAATAGATAGCCCAGCCAGACCTTGCTGCTCAACGAAGGAAGGTCTGAACTGAAGGGACAGGGTGATGCACACGGGGACACATGGGCAGGACCAGCTTGCACAGCCCCTGGACTGCAATAAAAATTTCAGGGAAGACATGTTGGTGCCAGGTGGTCCCCTCTGGGGGAATGTATTCTAGAATTTGGATGGAGAAACACACCAAGAAGGCCTTCGCCCTTATTGGAATCTTCCAAGCCCCCCTTGGAGGATAGCATAAGATAATGATAAAGTATATGGATATATTGACACTGGGAGAGATCTTCCCTCAGGTATTGTAGTGCTGAGACACATAAGGTTGTACAGGCCAAAGCCAGCAGCCTTGATTGGGCTAGGATCTGAATAGTTTCAGGCTAGTGGGATTTTTAAATCTCTGACCATTACTGAAATACTGGCCACTGCTTTTTAAAGTCCCTTTGGTTCAAAAGCAGGTTCTCGTATGATATGAGGGAAGCAGTCGGATGTTTGAGGGGGGAAAATGCCATTATGTGAGCTGCATGCTTAAATTATGTTGTCCATATGCCAGTTGCAATATGCCATGGGAATAGTGGCCGATTCACTTGACCTATCTGCCACCTGCCCATCCAAGCATGAAAAAGAAGCTGCAGCACTGGCAGGTGGATTAGCACTTTTAAAACTTTTTGCACTGGAGGTCTAGACATAGAACTGGATTTGAACCCACTGGGAACAACAGTGGTGGCCTCCTGCGTAACAGATCACCCTTCCTCATTTCCTAAGAGTGCACCCATATGTCTCTGAGTTATTGGACACTGGCAAACTCTCTCAATATTTGCATAGGTGAATGTATAACTCATTAACATTTTAATTATGAGACTCAGTGGAGCATTTTACTTTGAGTCCAAAAGTCACTCTGTCTTTGTGCAACAGTTCCTTGAAAGACAATAATGTTCCTTTAAAAGATAAATTGCCATCCATCATGTGTCACATCAGGAAATGGCACTAAGCAAAGCCAGAAATGAGGAACTCCTGGACAGCAACAGGCCAGCATTTTCAGTTTGGATGGAAAATGTAGCCTCACAAAGGAAGTTCTCTAGAATTTGCAGAGTAAACCATGAGGAGCTGAGTGGAAAGGCATTTTTCTCTCTTTGTCGGACCCAAAGGCTTGGCAGCACTATGTGCTTCAATAAACATTACTGCCAGCTCGATGCAGGAAGTTAAGATTTCCTTGTAGGAGAATGTCTCAGGCTCAGCAATCCTCTTTGTTGAGCCTCTTTCCCAGTTGCTGGGAGTCAGGAGACAACTGCAATTTTAGATTGTCCAGAAAAGGAAGGCATGTAGAAACTCCCATATCCCTGAATAAAACCTGCCTAGTAGTTAGAGGGGCTTCATTCTCATTACAAATGGGGGAGAATTCCCTCCAGTTTGCATTTAATGTGAACTTATGCAATTTTTCGCTTTCAAACTATTCTGTAAATGAAAATTTGGTTCTCTGTAGGAATTTGCACTTTGCTGAATTTTGTAATGGAATCCTCCAATCCAAAATGCATATATTAGGTGAAATAATGTTCAGAATGGATTATATGAAGAAAGCTGCTTGCCAAAGAAGTGTATATTAGGCAAAATGCAAACAAAAATGTGTCTAATGGGAGAAACATGCACAAAATTGTTAATGAACTTTCATGCCACCTTACCAAAAACCTCAAAGTTTGTGATGAAGCAAACTTGAGACTAGATAATTCTCAAAATTGAGATGAACCATACTAAAGATTGGAAGGGGAAATGATAAAACAGGGACACTGAAACTGACAAATTTGTTCAGTGTGGTGTAGGGGTTAGAGAGTTGAACTGGGACTCAGAGATCTAGATTCTAGTTGCTACTCTCCCATGAAACTTTGGACCTGTCACTGACTCTCAGCCTAACCTACCTCACAGGGTTGTTGTGAAATGGACTGCCTCTGACTGAAGGGAATCAGGAGCTTGAGCTCTGATGACAGGTTCTGCACTGCAGATTAATCCAGTCTTACTCCAGTGGGCCCAGTCCCTGTGCTTTGCTAGAACAGCAAGTGGAGAATTGTACTGTTCCAAGCAGGGATTGTAGGATGCTTTTTTAAACCTATCAGATGGAGGGAAGGACAGGAAAGCACGGAAAACAGATGTATTTGACTCTAGTTCCCATTATCCCCAGTCAGGCTAGCTTGTTGGGTGCTTTAATCCAGAACATCCAGATGGCCTCAGGTTGGGGAAGGGTTCCGAAAACGAACAACCGAACAACAAGGCTGCATTTACACTGTCTCTTCATTGCAAAGGAAAAAAAAATTTACCCAGAATGACCGTCACCATCTGCTGGCAATCACAGCACAGGAGAGCAGGGATGGAAAACCTGTGATTAATGACATCCCTGAGAGAGAACATTACCCAGTTCCTTGCTCTGGAAGCTAGAAACATCTGCAGCCACGGCAACATCCGCTCCTGAAGGACACAAGGGCAAGCTGGCTCACACTCTGATGTGTGCACAGCACGCCCTTCCGAAAACGGGCAGCAAAGACGCTATGCAGGAAATGCTCTTCCTTGCACACAGACGATGACTGCTGTATTAGGACTTGCATGCATGCACCATCATTGACGGGCGACCTGGGCTTGATCCTCATAAAAGAAATCAAGCTGCTAAACTTATCAGCGGCTGCACAGGTTGTGGTCTAGCTCAGCAGGGATAAAGGAATAAATCAGGCAGTCAGAACTACAGTCCCTGGAGCCAAATGTGCCTTTCTAGGGATGATCAGAAGGCGACAGCTCCCTCTCCTTTCCTCCAACCAGCAGTCATTAGATGTTTTCCCAGCTTGTGTGCATTCCCACCCCCTTTTGTTCTAAAAGTCTGAAATGCCTTTCCTATGGTTAGTTACTGGCGGTAAAAGCCTTATGATAACACACTACTGGCAGAAAACAGCAATGAATTGAAATGACTCCTGATGAAAGTGAAAGAAGAAAGTGCAAAAGCAGAATTGCAGCTGACTATTAAGGGGGGGGGGGGAACCATGACTGCAAAAGGATTTCAGAACTTCACTGTTCACAACAAAGAAATTGAAAAGATTTCACATACTTTGGCTCAGTCATCAATTCAAAGGAAGACTGTAGCCAAATAAATAAATAAATCAAAGAAGGCAAGACTTGCAAGGGCAGCAATGAAGGAATTAGAAAAGTTCATCCACACTATTGTATTCCCAATTGCTCTGTATGGGTGTAAAAGCTGGACAGTGAAGAAAGCTGAGAGGGGGAAATCTGATGCATTCAAACCATGCTGCTGGGGCAGAGCTTTGCAAATACCCTGGACCAAAAGAAAGACCAACAAGTGGATCCTAGTCAAATCAAGCTGGAAGCAAAAATAGCAAAGTTATGGCTGTCATGCTTTGGGCACATCATGAGAAGGCAAGAGTTCTGCCTTCATGCTAGCAAAAGCTGAAGGCAGAAGAAGAAAAGGAAGACCAAATATGAAATGGATCAACTCCATAAAGGAAGCCACATTCTGGAATTTACAAGGAAGCCACAGCCTGTCATGGAGGGGGCATTTAAGAGAGCTTTCATTGATAAGGTTGCTGTAAGTCAGAGATGACTTGAAGGCACACAGCAGCAGCAGCAGCAGCAACAAAGCTTTATGTTAAACTGTACTGAGATTTTCAATATTTGCCTCACTACCTTGACACCCCCCACCCCCCACACACAGACCCCTATGGAATGTGACTCCAAACAGCTTCTCCACAATGGAATCTGGTCCTTGGACCAAAAGAAGCGGAGCCACTTCCAGGGTTTTGATGGCCTTTGGGCATGAATGAACCTCAGTGGGTCCACCTTCTCACTTCCACTGTCAGCAACTGCTCTGCATCCTCTTTCTCATCATTGCTATCACTTGCTTGGCAGCCAGTGAACCAAGGTCAGCTACTGCTCCTTGTTCTCTCTGCCTCCTTTGTGTGATCCAGAATGAGGGGCAGGTGAACATGAGAGTTGCAAGGGTGAAAAGGAGGAGCAACTCCAGGGGTTCTTGTCAGTGGGCCCCTGCTGGAGTGTGGGTCCAAGGGTCCAAGCTTGCCTACCTCTGATGCAGGCCCTGAAAAATGGGATTGATTCACTTGCTCACATTTTTGAATGCAACAAATCAGTTTGGAGAAAGAGAGAAGCCAGGGCTGAAACCTGCATGGAAACTGCTTTTTCTCATCTGGAAAAATCCTCCCTTCAGAGCATGGGATGGCTATACTTTAGCACTGGTCTGTAGCACCTCTCTGGCTTAGTCATCCTTCCCTCATAAGGACAGAAAGCTTGCAAATTGCATCCCATCCTGTCAAGAAATAGTTTTAAAAGTTGTTGGCAGTTGCCTTTTCTTTAAAAAAAGAAACTGAAATGTACGAGCAAGTTGCAGACAACTCCTTGACTTGTTTATTTGAAACTGGACAGCATTCAGTTCCTTCAGAGGGGCAACGATGCCTGCAAGTTTCATGCAATTCTGTCAAAAGACAAAAAAAGGTTATTATAACCACTTGCTGCTTTCCCAGTTTTATCAATGGGGGGGTCATGAAGCTTTGGATTTCCTGAAATGAGATTCTGAGTAGACCCAAGTTAAATCTCCAGTGGTCTAGGCTAAATCAGTATCTTTCCCCATTCAATGCAGCAGGATCTAAACCAAATCTTATGTCTAGCATACGTCCCTGTCAGCAATGCAAGCAGCACAAAAAGATTTAATGATGCAACCTACTCCTGGGTACCTGGAAGAAAACCTCACTAAATTCAGTAGGACTTATTTCTGATTGGCCTGCCTAGGCTTGCACTGTAAGAAAAGCTAACCAGACAGTCCTCCAAGGTTTCCTAACTGCCAAGGGATTCTGCCTGGTGCATGCAGGCACATGCTAAGGGTGGCAGGACCATTTGAGGCTACAGAATAATCCAAAGGCTGCCACAAGAGGAGCAGTGGTTGAATCCTCACTTTCCCTCATCCTGGACCGTTTCTTGCTTGAACGCAGCCAGCTCCTCACAAAAGCACGTTCCTCATTAACTCGGCATGCTTGGGAAATGACTCCACTGAGGGTGGGGCCAAAATCAGAGGAGCAGAATTCTTAGAGAAAAGGAGAGCAAGAGAGGTGGGGTTTCATTCTCTGATGTTTAGAAAGCTGCCTGCAGGTCTTTTTCTCGCGGTTCTTTCCAACGTGGGCAACACTGGTTGAGTTCCTGCTGTCTCACTGCTTGGCCCCTATCCAGCACAGCCTCAGATCAAGCTGAAGCTTTGTGTAATTGTTGTGTTCCGAGCCAGTCCTCTGGGCTCACTTCGGCTTTTCTGTTGGCAGTAAAATTGCTAGGTTTGCTTAGCCTGTTGAGCTTCTTATGGTCTGACTTCAAGGGGAGCAGGCTTAAATGTGTGGGATGGGGAGGGCAATATTATTAGCTTCACGCCCCAGTGTGATGGAAGCAGCAAATGCATCACTTTGTTCCTGTAAGACCTGGCTTAGGGCCAAGATGCGTCTTGCACTTTTGCCTTCACATAGTTCCTGCCGCCTGTTGTTCTCTTTCCCAGTCAGATCCAGCTGTGACAACATTCTCCTTTGTGCTGCGCTGACAGGACTGGCAGCAGCCAACCAGGGTGGCCGTGAAGCATTGCCAGACACTGGCAGAAGTAGACAAAAGGGGGCAGGGGTTGAATAAAACATTTGCATATGCTAATTTATATACATAGATACAAATTTAGAAACAATTAAGATGATCAAAATAGGAACACAAGACATGCCATGGTGCGGAGGCAAAGCCTGCGACCAGGCAGCCCGTCTGCCTTTCAGTCTGCTGTCCAGGTGCTACCAGGGGATGGTCATCTTCAGGTGCCCCTGATCTCCTTTCTTGGTCTTTTAAGAAGACAGTCATTCAGATGGAGGATACCTTCCAGTTTAGGCATGTTCTTTGTAAAGTAGGACACACGGCCACCCAAAGCTACTTGGGCCCCTCGCAAGAGGAAAAGGTGGGATACAAATGCGGTAGCGAGTCCCTTGGACTGCAAGGAGATCAAACCAGTCAGTCTTAGCGGAGATCAACCCGGCCTGCTCTTTAGAAGGCCAGATACTGAAGATGAAACTCAAGTACTTTGGCCACCTAATGAGAAGGAAGGACTCCCTGGAGAAGAGCCTAATGCTGGGAACAATAGATGGCGAAAGAAGGAGGGGACGGCAGAGGATGAGGTGGCTGGATGGAGTCACTGAAGCAGTTGGTGTGAGCTTAAGTGGACTCCGGGGGCTGAACAGGAATGCCTGGAGCAATGTTGTCCATGGGGTCACGATACGTCAGACACGACTTCGCGACTAACAACACCACCAACAACAACAACAACGATGATGATGTTAGCATACTACATTTGTATCCTCCCTTTCTCTTTTTGCAAGGAACTCAAAGTGGCTTACAAGGTTCTTCTCCTCTCCATTTTATCATAACAACAACCCTGTGAAGCAGGTTAGGATGAAGTTAGCAACTGGTCCAACATCATCCAGAGTCAGCAATTGGCTGAAAGCTTCAAGGCAGAGTAGGGACTAGAACCCAGCTCTTCTGAGCCCCAGCCCAGCACTCTAACCACTATACTACACTGGTATCATGCATGGGCAAACAGTGTGTAGTTTTGATGGGAATGTGAGCTCTGACAGTGAAGATGAAATGGCTGAGGAATCTCAACAAGCTCCAGTATCACATTACGGTTAAGGAATGTCTGGGAATCAAGGTGGGGGGTTGTCAGTCCAGGACAATGGGGGTGATGGCCGACAGGGAATGAACAGATAGCAGAACAGAAGTTGACAGCTGGGGCTGATGAGAGTCCTGGTCGACCAACTGAGGACCAGGAGGAGGAGATGGGTGGTGGACAGTCTCACAGTAGAAGCTGATCAGTCTGTCTGACAAAGGGGTCCCTCTCCTTGAGGAGGTGATGCCAGTTGCTAGAAGACAGCATTGGTAGGACATTCAGTGAATTAGAAAGCGGGAGGATTGCAAAAAGACTAGGTTTTGCAGTGCTCCACATGCAGGATGTGCAGACCAAAGGGGTATAAAAGAGGAAGACTAAGGAGTGTCAGAGAAACCTCAGCACTTCACTCTGTGTGAACCTACAGATATGGAACAATACAGGCTTATGGAAAAGCAATTCAGGAGTGGCATGTTTACCTGGGAGGAGAGCTGCACCTCATGACAACTGGTTCCCATGATGTCTCCATTATGACAGCTGTGTGTGGGCACGCAAGTAAGGAGTTTGTGTTATGAAAGAATTCTGGGAAGAAGCAGAGTATTTCTCTGTGCTCTGATCGGAAATTGCTTGCAGCACTTGAACTTTCCCTGCCCACCAGGGGCCAGAAACCCCACCATTAGTTATATAGTTTGCTATCCCACAACAAACTCCCTGAAACACAGTTCCCCACCCCCACCCCCATAGGAATGAATGACAACCATTCACTTACATGGGAGAAAGTAAAGAACAGCAGATGCCAAAGGTGTGGACCAAACCTGGTCATCATCTCTTTGTGATACCCCCCACTGAGAACAATCTGCTCCTGTTGGCATAAAGCCCCTTCCTCTGCCTACCTCCATCTTATTTCACAGTAATAATGGAATGCAATGGTATGTGAAGTGTGTGTGTTACATAGCATGCAATATATCTGTATGTTGTTCTCTTTGGGGAAGAATGTGCTCTGCATATAGGGAGGATGATGCCATAGCATAGGACAAGTTTGCGCACTCTGATGCCCCACAATTCCTAGCACTTCTGATCATTCCCATGCTCTCTGGAACTGATAAAGTCCAATTAACTTGTGATAAAAAAGATAGAATACCCTGTTTCCTCGAAAATAAGACCTAACCAGAAAATAAGCCCTAGCATGAATTTTCAGGATGCTCGTAATATAAGCCATACCCCTAAAATAAGCCCCAGTTAAGATAGTCAGCTAGACGGACGCATTTAGTACATCTGTTGCAACACAATTCAGGGTTTGGAGAGTTGTGACAATGTTCCAGAAGAAGAAGTATTTGAATAAATGTAGATTGTTGTACATGCAAAAATAAGACATCACGTGAAAATAAACTCTAGTGCATCTTTTGGAGCAAAAATTAATATAAGACCTGGTCTTATTTTGGGGGGAAACACAGTACTGTCAAAAGATCAACCAGAGACTGAAAGTGTGATGACACCTAGTAGAGGGACAAGCACACTTTTTAGGTCTGTGAACACCTTTCACAATTTGGAACACTCTCTTGGACGCCACAACAAACAGGCTCCCATGGAAGGCATGACAGCAGACAGTAACCTGTCCAAAGACTGACTACACGTCAGACATGGGGCTGATTCCCAGGACATTAAATACCTCCTCTGAAGCCACAGTTTTCATGGCACCAGCAGAAACATGTCAATCCCTGGCTACCAATTAGAAAATGCATTCAAGAAAAGAGAAGAAAACAGTGGAAAGGGTAGCGCACCTTGGTGGATACCATGAAAGGCATCCAGAAGTACACTGATGCCTATAGGAATCACCCCTGGTCTAGGTTATCCTTGTTTTCTTATCCTTATTTCACTAGGATTCCAATCCCACACAGTTGTACAGCTTTAATTCCATTGATTTGAATGGGATTTAAGCAAAGTCAAAGTGGAAGATTGCAGCCTAAGTCTTTTTTTACTTTCTTTGGGAGGATGCAGTTAGAGTTTTGCACCGGGACTTGGAAGATCTGAGTCCTAGTTCCCACTTGACCATGAAAATCACTGGGTGACTTTGGGTCAAGCACAATCTGCCTATCACACCCTACAGGGCTGTTGTGAGTCAAACATGGGGGTGGAATGACCACATCCACCACCTTGGGTTCCGTGCAAGAGAGGGAAAAAACAACAGGATAAAAATTAGGTAGTAAGCTAATAATAATGAAGAAACTGGACAAAGAATCAGACCAAAGACAGCTTCCCACGTAATATATCCACTGCTTAAAAGAAGGATTTAGCATTCTGTTAAAGGGGGGTCTGTTAGATGGGCAATGAGCCCATCCTGTCTTGTCATGCCTGGCACAAAGCTGTCACCACCATCCCCAGGGCCCTTGTACAGCAGCTTGTGCCTGCAGCATGCACCAGCATATCTATATTCTGTGCAGGTTGGGTCCTAGGGCAGTAGCAGCATCTGTCTACGCAGAAGGAAACTGCTGACACACGAATGCAGACATACTGTGAGGAGAAAGCAGGGAGAAAGTGGAAACTCGAGGCAGAAGTAAACAGCAACTGAGAACAAATATTTGAGATTTGAATATATTGGTATTGCATATTCAGCAATGCACACCGTTGCATGTAATGAATCTTTTTGCTTTCCTGCTGTGTTTCCAGCACGAGTAATCCAGGGGCGGTTTTGTGAGGGCAGTGCTTCATGACACTCCAGGAAGTACATACTGAAATGTCTCCTGAGAAGTGCAGCCAACTCTCCTGCACTAGACCTCTTTTATGCAATGGGTGTGCAACCCTACAGTTTAACATGTGGAAGAAGCCCAGTTCAAATGCTTGGCTTTTCCAGGTAGGAGTGTGTGGTGTGTGTGTGTTTAAAAGAAGATTAGGTCACGGGTTTTCTGAAAGTTCTTTGCCTCTGGGACCCTGAAGAATGGTTGCCAATTGGGGTCGAGCAACACAATAATTCACACTGAACCATTGAACTGTGGGTTGTGGTGCTTGAACCCAGCCAAGATAACAAACCACAGTGAACAACACACATTCCCCATCTAAAAACAAGCCATGGGTTTGTTCACATGACACAGGAAACCATATTACTATCCTGTCCCTGGGGGACTGTTGTGACATTCAGACTGAAACCATAGAGAGAATTAACAGCCTGTCCTAAGGTTTCTGTACCACACTGTGGCTTTTCTGATCATCCAGACCCAGGATCACTTTATCATCGCTGGTAGGGAAACACCCTGGAGCGGCTGCTTTGCTCACTTTCTCCCCATTGTCTGAGCAATGGGTCTATCTCTCTGTTTACTTTTGACAACTGGGAAACAGTGTGAAAATACATAGATGGAAAAGGGGGGAATCATGGCAAAACTGTATATTTTCATTTAATAAAAATCTCTGTGCAGGCTAAGATACATAAATGCAGGTACGTTCAGAAGGGGGAACACACCTCAGAACCTGAGCAGACCACTGAGGAGGCGGCTGCTGCAGTCCATATGCAACAATATAGAAGGGACAAGATTTCATTTGTGGGGGCTGCCAGGAGGCAGGGTGAGGCCAGGAGGGAGTGCAGGAACTTTGCTACTTGGGTAGCTACGTGGCTGTCTGACCAGTAACATAGTGTGGGATTGTTTGCCATGCTGTGTGAACCAAACCCATGGGTTCTGTTCATGGATTGTTTGTGATTAGCACAGCTTGGTTCAAAAATTACGATAACCAACAACAACAACCCATCCTCAACTGATACTCACCCCTTGAGTGAGGGTCTAAACCAGTCACTGCCCCTTAGGAGAGGCAAACCAGGTAAGAGGAACATGTTTTCTTACCAGGTCCTATATTTCTATTTGAAAGTGCTGTAACATCATTAAGGAAGAGATGCAGCTTTGAGAATGCTTTTTAATTTGATAAAAGAGGAGTGCTTGCTCACTTGCAAGATGAGGGATTATGCAGTGTTTTTCAAAGCTATTTAAATGTACAAACATCAACTTTCCTTTCTACTCTCCTCTGTAGCAACATGAGTCCCTGTTTAGAGAAGTTTGTTTTTATTTATTTTTTCCCTTTGAAAGGGAAGCTCTGACGTCTAAGAATGCACATTCCCTATTTTCTGTTTTGCTTTGATTCTGAACAGATGAGCTGGTCTTTTCCTCTCTAGAAGGCTGTCCCTATAAGTTTGTACTCTGACACCCTGGTAGTTTGTAGGGCCACAGCAAATATCACCATAGCACTACTGGGGAAAATGTGTCCTGTGCCCCAAATAAGGTGGCCACATGTCCGATTGGAGTTTTCTATTTGAAGAGCTACCAAGGAACTGTCCTTTGTTTTGAAGTGTCCTCTGTTTGAAGGACTGTCCCCTCCAACTAAAGATAATGAACCATCAGAAGGATTTGTTGAGCCTTCAAGTTGCCCATCAACAGCTCCTGGGTAACATACTGAGTAGATCACCTGGTCATAGTTTTCCACACGCTGGTAAGATGCATTGTATTTCTATTTAAATTGTAAGAATTTCTAAATGTTTGTGCCCAAATCAACACATGCAAAACAGGGTCCTCTTTTTGGAAAATTCAGAAGTAACCACCTACCCTTCCAAAAAGCTGCAAGTCCTCAGATGGAAAAATGAGGGATCCCCAGTGCTTCCAGACTGCAGGAACAGCCCCACCATTAGATAGTAAGTGGACATCTCAGATAGCAGATCCTGAAGAGGGACAAGGAGTGGCAGCAATGAGTTGGAGGATGGTGTTTTATGAGTAGCATGCAGCCTTCCCTGCATGCTCAAGCTATCCTGCAGACCAGAGATACAATACTAGCAAGCCAGCAAAAAGTGCTGAGAACATCCAAAATCAATGAAAGGGGATTTAATGAAGATGCTTCGGCAAGAGTGGACCTTGCATGAGATCAAACAAGTCCTCTCAGAAGGCAATACACCCCATGTAAAAACTGTCAGAGCATCTTCAGGGATGCTTGCCATATGGTTTGAAAGGTAGCTCTGTTTTCAAAAGCTGCTACTTTGTTGGTCTTGTGCAAGCCTTTTTTGTGAATCTTCTTTTCATTTAAGCTGGATGGATAACTTTAAATCAGAGGCATATACAGTGTCCACCCCATTTTATTTGTAATATCCCTCTTGCCGGTATGAAGCTTAAAAAACATTGACGCCTATTGGGGGTGGGGGTGGACACTGTTTCACTGTTTATGAATGCAAAAGGCCATTGCCCATGAATAGCATTAGCAGATTTACATGCAGACAAAGGCCTTGGGATGATATGCACATTTACTCACACAGCTGGGACTCTGCCTTGGGGAGGGTGAGGGGGATACAGTGACCTTTAAGGCCTGCACATTTGTTTTGTTTTTCAAGCTTTGTTAGAAGGACAGGAAGGCAGGATGTGCCCGGTCCTGGTCTACTGGTTGATCTCTGGGTGATTCATTGTAGATAGGCAAGGATTTCAGACAACCAATTACTTAAACAATAAGAACAACCAAATTACTCCCTGCCCGGCATACACATAGTAATGCTGTTGAAATGAAGAAAGCTTGGCATAACCAGGAGTAGATTTTTGTGTGGAAGGATGATGAGCTCTGCTCAGTTCTGGCATTCAGAACAATTCCTGGGCTCATAAGTCTGTCATTCATTGACTAGGTCTTTTGTGCCACCCTCCAGCTGATGGATTTTAGGATTCTCATTTTCAAAACATGAAGCAGCTCCCACAAGCCTAATGTTTTCCCACTACATTTAGGAGATCCAGGTTCATGCAGTTTCTCTGCAGGTAAATTCTTAAGCTCACTACTAAAAATGTTTTGAGACAAATTGTAAATTACATCATACATTCAGGTGTGGACTGTCTCAGCATTATAGGGAGTAGGTATAGAAATCATCTAAAACAAAACATGTTATATAATTTATGGGCATATTCTTTCTGAGCTCAGCAAAGGGCCAAATGCTTAAAGGCTGATATTCTGGAACAAAATAAATGAACGGATAAAGTGCAGTCATCCTTGTGCAGACAAAACCACAAGCCTGAAGCCCCCATTGTAGTCATCACCTAGGCTTCAAAACAGAGCGCTCTATATCACAAAATGAAGAGGAAAGGGACTGCAGTGGTTACATACAAAAGTCCCCTTTGAACATAAAGGAAGTTTGACTGGAAGCCGGTAACGCATGGTGATGTTTGTTTCTGGTATCTTCTCATATTCTGAAAATATGGAAGAAAGTAATCAGAAAACTGTTCACTGTTTGGGACCCCCGAGCTTGGCATACATTGATCACTTTGTTCCATTGAGCCAATTGGGAATGTTCAAAGTGTCCTGCTTCCAGTGGAGCAGAGCCCCAGAGTTTGAGCCTGGTGGCCAAGGGCAAGGTCAATATGCAGCCCAAAGTCCACATACCGGGAAGCCCAGATAAAGCAGTTTGGTTCTATAGGGCCCCACTCAAAGTACTGCTGCAGGCCAGCAGTGCCACTCATGAGTCAAGCCAGCTAAAAGTCAACCTTCACACTGGGTGAAGGATGCCATATGTGGTTGCCAATGCTGGTGCATGTCAGGTAGAGGAAACAGGTGCATTTTGCTTGTATGCACATATCATTCATAGAGAAGACGTGGATCAACCTATGAGTGTCAGTGGTAAGGCCAGCCCTGCCAAGCATGAGCATAGTATACTGTTTTACTGGTTTCTGAATGATACAGCAAGACTTTCCACTGTAGAATTTTCCTGTTGAAAGCTAACACCTGCCCAAGGAGGGTAATTGCCCCCAAAACTGCTATTTGCAACAAATAGCATGGTGGTGGGTGTGATTTCCGATGGGAAAGCAGCGCTGGGGGAAAAGTTAAACTGCCTCCTCTTCTACCATGGTCCCGATCCATATGGCATCTTCTTCCTTTAGCATTGGTTACAGGATTATTTTTAGGGAGGTGGATTCTAAGTGTGGGGTTCAAAGGGATGTTTTGTTACTTCTAGTATGATCCAGCATGGCTCAAGTGAATGTAATATTATATTATGTTGGGCTAAGATTGAGGAAACCTTAATTCAACTCTCTGCTCAGCCATGAAGCTCTCTGGGTAACTGTCCAAGCATCTGGGTCTGTTGGTGGCAGTTCCACATCATACGGTTTCATATATGTATAGTGTCCTAGAATGAATAGCTCAGGGTTACATTGTATGTAGATCCAATGCATATGAGGCTTAATCCAAAGACAAACTGAAAACAACACTGTGTGCATTAACCTGGGGACAGGCAACATGATGTTACCCTCCAGGTGTTTTAGAGAACTCTTCCCGTAAGCCCCAGTTAGCATAACCAGTGGTCAGGGATCTACAGCACACCAGGTTGCCTACCATTGCTCAATATTGAAGCCCCCTTGCTTCTCTCACAGGTTCAGAGTCTAAAGGCCCTTGGCCATGCAAAGCTAGATTCACTGTTATGCATCTC
Source organism: Varanus komodoensis (assembly GCF_004798865.1). Taxonomy (NCBI): domain Eukaryota; kingdom Metazoa; phylum Chordata; class Lepidosauria; order Squamata; family Varanidae; genus Varanus; species Varanus komodoensis. The sequence goes on from NW_025335268.1 coordinate 127,619,411, forward strand.
ATTTAGCTTTCAACTGAGTGTCCTAACAGGGTTTCTCTTGCACCCATCTTTGTTCTTGCTGTTCCACCTGTGTGTGTCCACCTAGTGACAGCCTCAGCCAGCACTGCATCACCAGAAGTGATGCACGTGTCTCTGCATCTTCTATTTCCCACTACTCCCCTCTTCTCAGCATCCTCCTTCTCTCCTGGCCCTTTCCCCTGCACCTGCTTGCCCACCAACGCTCCACCCTTCCTGCTGGCTTTTCCATGTGTATAGCTTTTCCCTAGTTCCTTTGCTGGCTCTTGCTTCAGTCCAGCCTGAGCCCATTCTTCCTGTCTCAGACTTTTCTTCTTCGTGTTGAATCACTTCTAGGCTGTTCCTTTTGCAGACACCATCAACTCATGTGGAAGGCCAGGGCAGTCCTCTATTTGAAGGGCTCCCAATCCAGGTCTGTCCTAAGGATGAACTGGGCCTTCAAACTGCCCATCAACAGTGCCTGGAAAGCTGATAGAGCAAGGCACACTGGTAAACTGGGCACAGTCCTTCCCCACTATGAGGGACTGAACTATTTTATTAAATTATAGCAATCAATTGTAAATGTGACTTTATGCAAGCATTTTTGCAGAAGCCACTTTTACAAAATTTTATACTTCTGCAGCCCTATAGAAAAAGATGGCCCTGTGGATAGTATTTGCTATGGGTATTATTAAAGGATTGTTTTGATTCTAATACCTCATTATGTACCTGTTATAAAATTGTTCTTTTCTTTAATATAGATGGAAATGTATATATTTATTCCACTCTCTGCATGTCAGTTCTGAAATGGAAGACTCATTTCTCATGCACGAGGGACTGTTAGATGGAAACTTATCCACCACGGCTTCCAGAGCAAGACATGTCTGGGCTTTTTTGTTTTTGTTTTGCCAGAAAATAGGCTTCAATCAGACCTTTATAAAAAAGATGACCTTAAGCAGCAAGACCTTTCCCTTGCCTCTTCACTGCTTACCCATGTCTGTGGAGCTGTCTCCCACTCTGACAGATTTGAATTTCATTTGTATTCCATTCTCACCCTCTACCCCTCCCTCCAGCCTCTCTCTCACACACAGTTCTCCTTTTATGTAGTCTCTGACTAATAGAAATTCCAGCCAAAGTCTCATCTTTGCATTGGTCTCAGACCTGAAGAAGAGGAGGAGAGGAGGAGGAGATTTCATAAGTGCCAATGTCCTGGGACACTCCCTCCAGCTGTCCTTGTAAAATGCCTTTTTAAAAGCTCTAGTTGTTCTGCTGTGATTAACTGACTTTTTTTCCAGTCACACGGGCTAGCTGAAGCAACATTTTCCATACCACGAAGAAGCAAAGTAATCAACTCTCCTAAGGAAGCTGGGCCCGTGTTTTATCTCCCGCCTCCCTGACTAAACAAAATAGCAGGTTTGAATTAGCATGTTCTTAAGTGAGAGCAGATGCCTTGGGGCTGGGACTCAACTAGCCTAGTGTAGATAGCACAGCTGCTTGAGGAGGAATAGTCGGGGCAGGAGAGATTTCCTGTAAACCATTTATAAAGTGGAGAGGGACCACATTTGCAATCCTCAGAGGCACATGGACTGCCCTCCTGTCAGGCAGAGTGAGACAGCCACCCAGGGACAGCAGAAGGGCAGAGGACACTGAGAAGGACTTGGAGAACACTGCTGTGTCCATGCTTCCTGTCCTTCACCCCACAAGTTAGCCTGTTGCTGTCAGGTGTGTTGGAGGACTCTATCTCCTTAACACTGGGGAAGTAAAATTCAACTGCCGATTGCTGAATGTGGAATTTAGCTGTGGGGGATGCAGGTACCATCTTGTCCTTCTCTGGGATTGTGGAGAGAGATAGGCAAAAGAATTGATAACTTTGCAAGCCTACCAATTACCTTTGTCGCCTGGGGATAAATTTCTGGGAAAGTGAGTATCTGTGTGGAATACTAATGAACATAATTCATCAGAGAGCTTTGGAGATGGATCAGATAGATTCTCCCATGGACCATGAAATAGAAAGCTATCTGATTTTGAGGGGAGAAGACAACTGCTAACACCTTCACTCACAGAAGGTGTTTCTACTTTGGCAATTTAGCTTAGAGCAGAGGTGTTAAACTTCAGGTCTACAAGCCAATTGCAGCCTGATTGGGGCCTTGGGGTTTCTCAAAAGGCCATGCCTCTTCTTCTGGTCCTTTCCTCATTCACTCTATCTATCTAATATCTGATGTTTCCCTTTCATGGTTCTCCCCCATCCCACACTCAAATTCTAGGAGTGGAACTTTAGCTAAAATATGCTGCATTTTTTTTATTTGGCTCGCTCCAGCCTATTTGCTTTGGCTCATCCATTGATATGTTGCCCCCAAGACAATAGGTGAAATTGAATTTGGTACTGGGGCTGAAAGTGGTCCAACAGCCCTCCTCTAGAGCAACTGATTTTGGAGCAGTATCTATGTTGGTCCTGGTCATTCATGAGGACAGGAATCAGCACTTGAAACAAGCAGCTTGTGGATAAGCAGTGCTCTGAACTAAAATACTGATTGCAAAGCAGTACATCTGTGCCCAAAGAAACAGGGGTTTACATGACAAGCATCAGACAACCATATACCAGGCAAAATCCTTTTGCTGAATAAAGCAAGAATAGTTGGGAATGGGGACTTTTTAAATCCTAGTTCTAAATTGCCTAGCTATCTATTGAAAAGTAAAGGGCCGGGGGGAAGTGGTAAAAGTGCATACACCAAAAGGGATGACAACAATCTTAGCCCCTTAGTAATGGAATCCTTTGGTTTATGGTAAGTGTTGAACTGACTGTTATCATTGTCTTCTTTCCAGTTACTGTAGAAAGGGGAAATATCAAGTCCCCTGCCTCCCATCTTTGCAGTCTCCTTTTTGGAGCACTGACTGAAGATTCATGACATTTTGAAAATGGTGCATTTTTTGTACTGGAAAATACACACAAACTTAATAGGTGGGAGAGGAGGGGAAATCTGTATCAATTTAAGGACAACACAGTAAACGGTGGAGAAATTTGCACACCTGCAATAATGGAACAGTTACTGCAGGTGCATGAATGTCCCTTCTGCTTTCATCCCAGCAATTAAATTTGCTTCAAAAACCCACAAAACCCCTTTGGTCAGATATTGGCACCTTGAAGTACAACCTGCCACTCTACCTGCTGCCCCACAGAACCTGTTTCATCAAAGACAACAGCAGAGTATGTGTACCATTGGCAAAGTAATACCTTCAACTCTCTTTAAGGGCTGGGTCCATTGTGCTCTGAGGCAGATGCACAGAAGGCTCTGCACTCATGGGCTCATGTGCACCCAAGGCATACAGCAGGCACGGCAGTGGTGCTCTCCTTAAATCCAGTCTTTTTTAGTCAAATGGCCATTTTAGTCCAGGTGGTGATTTTTGGCCTAGATTTTATCTTGCTGGCAACTTTCAGCCATCTCTAGCTAGTACCAGGAAGATGGAGGGAAATTGGCTAGGGCATCTATAAGAATCAGCATCAGCTCCCCAGCTTGTCCCCAGCACATCTCCTTTTGTCCTCTCTGAGGCATGGTAGCATCCCACCTTGCGGGCTTCCTTTCCCTGCCAGCTGTGAGGGAGTGGGGCATGGGTGCAGCCTTTGGACATCTCTGACATCTCAGAACCTTGGAGCAAAGACTGAAAAGTCCTATGCCCCCTCAGACAATGTCAGCAGGCCTTAGGATTGTACCTGAGTATTGTTATATCTATCCCCAGGCTGCCAGCTAATACCTACCTAATTATTTTGATCTCAGAAGAGGAGATACCAGGAACATAATGAATCACTAGTGATTTGGCCTCTCCCAGAGAAATGGCCAAGAGCTCTGGATATGGTAACCCTTTTAGAAACAATGTAGGAAATAAAAATGAGGATAAAAGTATGCTGCAAATAAAAATCTAGTACATTTTAAGTTACAAAGGTTTTTATCTTACATTTCATTGCAATTTCACAGAAACCTTGAAAAGCAGGAGCTAAAACAAAGCAAAACCAGTTGTTTATCACCTTATACAGTGAAAATAGGACAAGAATGAATGGGTCAAAGTGACTGGAAAATAAGTTATTTCCTTTTAATGGAGAACTTGCTTAGAAGCACACACTCTCCATTTGGGGTATACATACCACCAGACAGCTCAGGTGAAATCAGCTCTCCTGGTTTTCAGCAGAAGCTGAGTTTGTATAGCCCTTGATTGGTTAGCCCTTGTGCCCATCGCAAAGGCACACACCCATTCCATGCAGCAAGAATGTGAACAGTGCTGATTAAGCAGACCTTGCATCAGTCCCAAAGTCGCCTCCCTCTCTTCTCAAAAAAGTGTTTAAAATTCCTGTGATACCACAATTTCATTCATATTATGATGGGACACAACCTAGTTCTGGGTCATAACCAACTGGCTGAAGACCAATATGACCTTTCATTGTCAATAACACACACACACACACACACACACAGCCTGTTTTATGAAATTTTGTAAATCACCCAAAGAAATGGGATAAAATGATATTATCGATCAATTATTATATCCTGTATAATAAAGAGAACAATGTTTTAAATTCATATAAAATGGACAGGAAACAAATAACAAAATCTCATGCTGGGGTATGTGTTTGTACATGTATTAGGAACCTACAAAGCTGCCCTACACGGAGCCAGACCACTGGTCCATTTAGTCAGTATTATTAGCAGTGACTGGCAACAGCTCTGCAGGGCTTCAGGCAGAAGGTTTTGCAGCCTGTCTTAGAGATCCATGGGACTTTCTGAAGGCAAAGTATGTCATCCACCTCTGTTGTCTCACTGTATTCCTCTCCAGTGTGCACAATTTTAGTTTTGAAATACAGGAAATATTCCATTTCTGGGAAGGAAAACAATTCTGCAGATGTAGGAAATTACTCTTCTCCCAGTGGACTGTGATCAGCAATGGTGCCTCAATAAGTAAGCCTATAACTATTTTCATTATGTTCTTCTTATCAACACATTGACAAACATAACTGAAAGCATTATTTTACAGTCCCTGGGTACACAATATCCAATTATATCCTGGATGGCATTCAATATTACCATCTAGTGAAGATAAATTATTTTACATGTCTATAGATCTTATTTAGCCTCCATGGCATTTGATTCCAGTGCATCTTACAACTACAGTACATCTTTAAGATTTGCACTAACAGTTATTGTACAGGAATATTTCTAAATCCAGTCCCAAGTGGCATCAGAGATGTTGTGTTGCAGATCTGTCTCCCACATTTGTTGATGTTACTGAGTCTTGCTCCTTGGTCTTACAGCAATTTAAATATCTTCCCACCAACTGTTCTGATTCTTCATTTCTCAAAGAACTGCATTTTCTCCCAAGCATTTTTGTACATGGTCTAATTTAAAAATAATGATACCATGGGAGGCTAGGCAGAAGCAATCTAGCCTGTGCATGATTATAGAAAATTAAAAGGCCATTTATGATGGGTGGGGTGAACTTATGGTCCTGCTGTGCCTAGGCTACTATCAGGATAATATCAGCTCCACTCAGAGGAACAGCCAAGCCTTTTACACTCCAGCTTGCCCTGCCCTCTGGTGTCCCCACCCCCATGTAGCTGCACACACACAGGTATCCTCACAATTTGGAATGTTGTGTGATCGGGGTGCCAATTGGGGGTCACATGACATTTCAGATATGCACCCTGAGGCTACATTCTAGTGATAGGTGGAGCCAAAGGCAAAAAGAGACAGGCTCAAATACCGAAAATACCCCCAAATAGCACATACATGAGCTTAAAGTTCTCATGATCTGTAAGAAGGGCTTAGGAAAAGCATCTTCATCTTTCGAGAATGGCAAAAGCCCACACGAGAGCTGGGAAGCTACCAAATAGTCAGAGGCTGGGGGAAAGGGGCATGGTACATTGGGTGACAAGGTGGGTCAGATTAGGCCTGCAGGCCTAAAGTTCAACACCCATGTGCAGACATCTGGAGACGGAGCATGGGCAGAATGCTGGGGTGGGGTTAGTTGGCATCGCACCAGTCATGCAATGAGTTAATTAATGTTTGAGCTTTTCTTCTGAATAAGGGAGCCATTATGAGACTGTACTCAGAGAGCAGTAGAAGCGAAAGCACAACAATAACAGTGAAAACCAGTGCTAATATACAGCATTGAACTGACACAGTTGCCCACAAAGGACTCCTGTATTAGCATAGTAATTATGAAATAAAAGGAAGAAGATGGGACAAAGAAACGACAGACACTGCTCTCAATCTAGGAGGTTCTCTGCTTGGATCAGGTGCTATCTGACACCTATCAATGATTTGGAGGCAGGGAGGAGCAGTGAAGGCATCAAGTATTTAGATGACAGAAGGTTATTCCAGATAGTCAAAGCACTCTAAAGCTCTCTCTCCTACTAGGTTGAATGAGGAATGAGAAAATGGCAAAAAAGATGCAATGTAAGGAAACTGTAAAATGAAGGGACCCTAACTCTGGCAGCTGGCTAAATAGTGGCTAACCAGGAAAGAGGTTCTGGGGTCATGGTGATAGCTCACAATGAAAATGTCAGGTCCATTTTCAGAAGCAATAAAAAAGCCATTTCCAGGCTAAGGATTATTAGGGAAGGAACTGATACTAAAACTGCTAGCACTGCAGTGCCATTATGTAAATCTATGATACAGCTGCATTTGTAATGCTTTGAACAGTCCTCTCACCCCATCTCAAAAAGAAACCCATAGAGCTGCAAAAACTGGGCAATCAAAATGTCAAATGTTTGGAACAACTTCCCTATAACAGAAAGCTAAAGAGAAGGAGAGAGATGCTTGTATAATTATTCAAAGTTTACAGCAGCCTTTGACAACCTGGATGCCTTCCAAATGCACTGGACTACAGCCCCCATTATCCCCAGCGAGTATGGCAAGTGATTTCCAAAAAGTGAAAGGAGAGAACTTGGCATCATCCAATGAACTAGCTTAGTAGCAGTAGGTTCAGGACAGACAAAAGGTAGGTCTTCTTCAGAGTGAGGACCACTGCCTTACTTCTACACCAATTGATGGTTCTAGACAGAAGTCTTCCCCAGCTCTGTCTGGAGCTGTCAGATATTGAACCAGGGACTTTCTGCATGAAAAGTTTAGACTCTTCCACTGGGTGAACAAAAGAGACTGAGACAGATATGAGAACAGATTGTGTTATCTTGTCTGGCAGGTATGAAGAAAATGTATGAAAAGCCAAGCAGGAAAGGAATGCAGGCTGACTTGACAGACTCAGGTCCTTCTGTTAACTTCCATGGAGGCTGGTGGTGGGAAGCAGAGACAGAGGCCTTTGGAGCTGCATTGCTATGGAGGAAGGAAACTAGGTGAGCATTGGCCTCATCAACACAGCTCCTAAATGGGCAAACCCATCTTTGAAGTAAAGGTCGCAACACTCTCTGAAATGAAGCTTCAATTCCTTTTCAACTCCATTAACCAGCCTGTGATTATTGTAAACATATTTTAAAAAGCATTCATTGTATTGAAAATGTAGTGTCCTTTTTCAGAACAGAACTAATGTTTGTGAAGAGCAACAACGGCAGGGAAAAGATTTAATGAATGGAAAATGTGATCTCAAATCACCCTTGAGTTCTGTACTCTCTTGCAGTCTTTTCAAAACTCTTTATCTCCTGAACAATTTAGGAACAACTAACAGTGGCTTTTTTATATTCAGACTCTAGAGAGTTTAATAGTCACTTACTAAAATGATGCTACAAGGCAAGAGGATCAGGGTGGCTGATCGTTGTGTCCAGCATCCTGATCCTGAAAGCAATGATTTGGAAGCAAGCAACTTAGTTTCAATAGGGTTTACTTCAAAATAAGATTTCAAATATCAAGAATACCAGCATTTATTCTATCCTGTGGCTTCTCACAGTCAGCTTCTCTGCAAAAGGCACATACCTCTACTTTTTTGGACTGTATAAAGCACAGTATTTCCTGGGAAAGTACACTTGTACTGTCTTATCAAAGTGGGTCAAATATCAAGGGGGTTAGAAACTAGATATATTCCACAGTTCATTCTACCTTGAGCATCTCCAAGGCTGAACACAACGTAGAAAATAAAGCAAAAACCCTAAGTCTGATCTAGCCTTTCCATTTCATATTATAATGGAATAATGGTCCTATCAGGAAAAATGAATGGTTAGGAAAGTATGCCATGCCTTTGGCCAGACCTCCAGAGGATATCAAACACAGCAGACATGAATTGAGTTCCTGACACAAATGGCCCAGTCAGTCCTTTTGGAAGACATATTCTAATTTGACTTTGAGCTTCCAAGCACAAGAGATGAAAGCACAATTTTCACTCCGATTTAGCACATAGACTCCAGCATGTTCTTGCTCCCGGGCACATTCAGAAAAGCAGTTTTTCATGCAATTTCCTGCTGATATTCATATAAAAAGGAGGTTCATCAAACCCTGGGAACCTCGTAAAGTGCCTTATACTGAGTCAGATCATTGAGGCAAGGATTGTCTATCCTGACTGGCAGTGGTTCTCTAGGCAGGAGTTTTCTTGCCTGGTCTAGAGTTACCAAGGATTAAACCTGGGTATACTATGCATACAAATTATATAGTCTTTCACTGTGTTAAGGACCCAGTCAGTTTCTGCATTCCACTGTCTGGATTGTTTGTGCAAAATTTGGTACATCCTTAGAGAGGAACACAGTGCTGCATTAACAGAGTGGAAAGAATTCTTGTTCTTTCTCTGTAACCATTGTTTCTCCCCTCTTCCTTCATTATTGGATCTGGATATTGACCTTACTGCATGAACAAGACGTTTTCTTAACATGGTTGGCTCCTAGAAGTAACGATTCTGGCTTTGGGACCATATTTAGGCACACAAAGAATATAACCAGTAAAATAAATGAGATTTAAATTAGTTGTAATTAAGGTAAGTCATGTTAATTGAAATGTATCTTGAAAACCTGAATCCACACTGTCCCTTTTTCAGAATCTTGTGTTCCAATCTATTGTTTTTTTCATGTACCCTAAACTTTGTGAGGGGATACTGGAGAAATGCAACATTTACAGAAAAAGAAATTTATTATTTGTTTGTTTATTCAACCTATATCCCACTATACTAGTCCGAAAACTTTCTAAACAGATTGAAATATGAAAGAAAGGGGGTGGGAGGAAGGAATTGGGAGAGGAAAATAAGTTGGACCTATAACTCCATAATGAAGAGAAACATGTATGTGGACATATGCATAGTTTCAGAAGAGTGAGGAGCAAAGGGGAAACAAAATATGTGATAAGAATGTTGGTCCAGACACTCCCTCCATCTGATAATGGAACAAGTGGGACCTGATCCCAGCTGATGATGATATCTCCTTCGAGATGAAGTTAAGCAGTCTCATTTATTTATTTGCATTTGTTTGTGTTTTAATATGATGTACAAAGGATGCATTTAGGGTTTGCTCAGCCACTTGGAAACATTCGACTGAAAGCAATGCAGTCACAGTTTGGATGGGAAACTTGCTTATTTTTCTGATTCAGCATTTCTGCAGATTAAAGCATTATATGCACAACATATTCCCTGAGGCTAGCAGCTGAATATGCTTTCTTGCATCTCCATTTCTGTTATCAGGAGGACAGCTCAGCTGTCCTTCCAACTGCTTAGTTGAGTTTCTCCACTAAACGTTTCAGGTTGGGTGGTGCCTGATCATGTGGTCTATGTGACCCAGTCACCTTCACATGGGACTGGCCCTGGAGCTCTTACAGGATGCTTTTCTCCCCTTATAGTGTGATTTGGCTGATCTAAGGGTTGCAACAAAGTAACAGCTGCCCAACACACACACACACACACACAATGACACCTAGAAGTTCTCTTAAAAGAACACAACCCTAATTTCCAAATACTGAGAAGAAATGGAATCAACACAGCATCATTAAGGCAAGCCAAACAAAGCCAGAAAGCTCAATTGCTTTGCTGGTATTATACTAGGCACTTTATTCTAAACCAACATGATATGTTCAGGGATCTTCAGATGTTTTTGACTTCAAATCCCATAAGTCACTTGGTGAAGAATTCTAGGAGCCGACACAAGAATATCTGGAGATAAGCCTTCTGCTCTAAGCAGCCTTTTCCAACTCTGAGCCCTCAGACTTTTCGACAACTCAGCACCCATCATTACTGATCACTGACCAAGCTGACTGAGATGATGGGAGTTTTAGTACCATGATTTCTAGAGAGGCTACTCTTTTAAAAAATTATGACTTCTAGAAAGTAGTTTCATGTTGTGACTAATGGTGCAATCTTATACATATTTTGATAGGCAAAAAGGCCTACAAATTCCAGAATTTTTAGCCAGAACTACTGACTGAACAATCCTAGGTTTCTTTTATTCCTGTCCAAGCAAGCATAGGAACATACCCTAAGCAATTTGATGATAAATTCCTATGCTGGGAATGCATAGGAATTAGTGCCTATGCATTCCCAGCAACATTCACAACTGAGTCCAGTGTTGTTAAAACAGTTTCCTAACTGAGGTGGATGTAAGAATAAACTGTGTATGTATTGGACCAGAGAACTGTACAAGCTTGGGAATGGCTGAAAGTACTTTAAGCAATATGCTAAACATTTTAAATTATCTCACTTGACTGGAAAGTTGAGAAGCCAAAAGCACAATGAAACCCAGAAAGGAACAAATACAGTCCTGTACATAGGCCAGAACAAGATAACACAATAAATGTTCAAGTATAATAGGGCGGATGCCAAGCTGCAACACTCCTGAGAAAAAACTAAGCATTAATCAACAGTGTCAATTTAGCAAGTGTAAAAAAAAGTCAATGATGCTTTAGGATGCCGTAGTTAGAGGAATATAGTTTCCAAGATTTGTGAAACGTTGGTTAGCTGTGGCCCATGGTAAAGTCCATAAAGCAGCTCCTGAGTTGGAGTAGATAGTCAGGTGGCACAGTCTCTCACTGCATACCTGCACAGTGAGAGTATGTGCGTGGGGTCGGGGGAAGGTTGCCCAGGGAATGCAAGGGACACAGGTCTACAGGCAGGTCTACTGCTGACCACTACTTGAAAACCAGGGAATGAGTGACCTAGAAGGAGTATCAGTCATGAAGTCTCCTCTTTCAATATCAGCCAAGAAGTGTCATGGGTTAAACCAATTTGCACTATTATTTAATTCCAGGAAACTAGCAAGGACAGCTGTCCACTGGGGGTGGGGGGAGGTTGTGGTGGTGTTTCTCATTCCAGATAAAAGGGTGAAATGATTATTAGTTTGCCTTGCTAATGTACAGGGCATCCATTCACCAAGAAATTGTGCTGTACATATCAATTAGAATCCCATTGCCCATTATGCAAAAATCCATTTGAGGTACTTTGTATAAATATAAAAAATGCATCTTAAAATAGTAGCAATGACCTTGGCACGGGGTCTGTTCTAGTGATTAGCCTGGGTTAATGGGGTGTTTGGATGCATCTAAGTCATTAAAATCCTCCAAGTCCAGCATTAATCCCCAGGAAATGCCTTGTGACTAGGATAATTGATAGTTAATTAATACAAGCTCCCCACTCAGACCATTGGGCCAAATCTTGAAGCCATTACGCTGAACCAGGATGCAAGTCATATTGAACTTAATGAAAAGTCTCCCCATGGAGGATCAAATGGTTGTGGATAAGAAGTTGGGTCCTCTAATTCTTGATACCTAATAAGTGATGCACAGCAAATGTGTAGTAACAGCTGCACAGAGAATATGCTTCATGCATTCAGTGATAGCAAAATGAACTTTCAGAAGGATTGGCTGAAGGATTTTGACTCTAACTTCACAACAGACACTCCACTCAATTTATTAATGTGATGGACAACATACGCACCTTAAATTATCAGACCAAACAAAGTCTGCATATTGGTCTGGAAAGCTGCTCATTTTTGTATTAAAGATCACGCAAGATGTTCTGTTGCAATCAGATGTTCCAAAATAGTTAGAAGGAACCATGAGCTTCCTCAGACACATATGAGGGATTCCTCAAGAAGGAAAATGGAGGACACTTTTCCCTGACAGCAGCCTGCTCATGCACCATCACCCTCCTGCTAAAACAAGTTCCCGCGGAGGAGGTTTATATCTCCAAGGATGTATTCCCATTTAAATGGGGCAATGAGGAACTCTAACAGGCCCGGCCATCATTGCCTGTATGCTGGCCATATTCCCCATAACATGCAGCAGGATCCTATGTAATATGCAGATGTTCAGGGAATTATCATCTAATAACTGATGTGGGAAATGCTTTGCTAAAGATAAAATGTCTGCAAACCACTGCCCTAGAACAGGAAAACCCCTTTAATTATTAGTCCCTAAAAACAAAAAAGTCCAGCATTTCTACTTTCATAGATTATACCTAGAGGAAATCCCTCTGCTATGGAAAGCCTGCACATCTCTGACTATTCCTGGATGCATGCCATTGCGTTCCAACAGTCACATAACAAAGAAGACAAGGTAACTCCTGTGTAATTCTTTTCTCAGATATTTCACATGTACACTCACATCATTTCTTTTTGTTTCGCTGATATATAGCATTTCAGCATGTTATTGATAATAATTTTCTTCTGTGTAACTCAGCTAAGCAGAGATGCCGCCATGTTTAGCACCTTGCAGGAATTCACAAAAGACCATAGCAGCCAAAGCACACCGAATTCCAACTAACATTTTCTTAAAGGAAGGACCTCTGACATAGGATGGTCAGTTGTACATCACCAGAAAAGAGAACAAAGGAGTTTTTCGAAGAATAAAAATTCGAATATGAATATAATATATTTCACTCTAGTGGAAATGACTGCAACCAGGTAACTTGTATGTTTGCTCCATCTGCTATCAGGGTCTAATGGTGGTTGAGTGACTTTAAGGACCTGCTTTACTCTCCCTTTTGATGGTTCTTCATCTTTAAGTCAAATTGGACCAAACAACCCTCAAAACAGATGGCTGTTCACTGTAAGATCTCTGTATAGATGGCTGCATTCTATAAAACAGGGCATGCGAACTCCTGAAAAGATTATTCTCCTCTCCCCACTCTCACCCACACACATATCTTTGTGTAAATGAGTAGACATATGCCACACATTTGTGCCAACAAATGCTTTCCCCTAAAAGAATTGGTACATAGAAAATATTTCACCCTCCCCATTTACAATATCCATCCTGTAATAAATATCTCTGCCCAGCACTGGTTTTATACTGGGAGGAATAAAATATTTCCACTATCTCTTCCCAAAATTCTCTCTCTCTCTCTCTCTCTCTCTCTCTCTCTCTCTCTCTCTCTCT
>NW_025335268.1:127632784-127801163 GCF_004798865.1 Varanus komodoensis
AGGAGGCGGCCCTCCTCCGGCGTAGGCTGCCGGGCGCAGTTGGTGTTTAAATTGTGCCAGAGGAACAAAAAAGCAATAAGGCTGAACCAGGTGCATTTATAAATTAATACTTTATTAATTCCATTTCATCACCTGCTCTCTTCCAGCAAGGTTACTTTCAAGTTGGGTAAAAAAAATCCAAATAAAAACCAATAAAATATTTTAAGAAAATAGATATAATTATCAGTGCCAAAATATTTATTTTGAATGTTCTGTAAATCAACAGAAATCACAAATAAAATAATTATTGACAATGGATTTATAGTTGGGGGGAAATTATACAATCTTAGGCAAGGGGTGGACAGTTACTTAAATATCTTGGGTTTTAGCACTATTGTTAGCTCCACTTAAAGCCAATGAAATGAATTTTTTAAATTTATTTTTCAATTTATATCCTGCCTTTTTCCTACAAAGGGCTCAAGGCAGCTTACATCATTCTTCTCCTCCATCTTATCCCCACAACAACAACCCTGTGAGGTACTTATGTTTTTAATTACATGCTTAAGCAATGACTAAGTTAAGTCTGACTCATTTCAATCTTCTACTCTAAGTAAGACTTACAGTGAATCCAAAGCACAGAGAAATCTAGCCTCAGTTGAATACTGAAATTTTGAATAAATTTCTGTTTCACTGTTCAATGAGGATGACACAAAAGAAAACAAAAGTGAGCTCCTCATAAAGCTGTGTCACTATATTTTTTTTCTTGAAAACCACATATTACTTCAAAGGCATAGCAAGCATCCACGTCTTTTAAAATTTACTCTAGATAAGTTCAGACCTCTTAATTCATACTAAATTTTAATGTGTGTGTAAGTGGGGGTAGGGTGGATAAAGAAGTCTTTAACCTTTTCATTTCTGTCTGTAGTCTTATTTCAGATCAAAGACCTTGCATCGGCAATATCTATTGCCAAACAGTTTTCTGTTTCAATAATGGACCGTTATTTGGAGAAAGACATTGAAGATGCAGAACCACCATAGTGACATTGGTACTGAAATCAGAGGAGGATTAAAATTTCTTTACCCCAGAAAAAGTGGGGAAGAAAAGTGTACAAACTGCACTTTGTACTTTCCCAAGCAGATAGAGTTTCAGGAAAAAAGTGCAAAATATGCATCACCATTAGGATTGTCCACTGGATGAATGAATGAGAATCCCATCACAAAAAGTGTGTAAATTACACCAGCTGCTTTTCTTGAGTAAAGATCATTCATCTATTTGCTTTCTCTTGACAGCTTGCCTTTTGACAGCTGTCAATGGAAAGCAAAGGGGAAAAACTGTTTGGAGCCTCTTTTGAGGCCACATACAGGGTTGGTAGTACCTGTACTTTGACAGTAGATACGTCCCAGAACATTGTCCCAAAAGAGGTTTCAAATTCCTGTATTTGCACAATAGCAAATATCCTCAGTTCTGCACAGCTATTTAAAAAAAAAAGTCTTATACACATTCCATTTATAAAAAGTTGTGCTAGCCACTAACAAACCCTTCAAGTTACAACTCTGGCTGTCAATGGCTATCAAATGGGATCATGAAATCCAGCTGTTAAGCCAGCATTTGTGATCACTGGGGAAAAAATGGGGGGAAGGAGAAAAAGGCTGTGGTGAGCCAAAAATGGCACACAATCCTGGTAAGGAGGTGGGAGGCAAGTTGGCCCTGCTGCAGTGTTTCCTGAGAGGACCAAGGGGGAAGTAGGGTGAGGGATGGGACAAACAACCCACAGGAAGTTTGATTATCTGCCAGGCCAATTGTGGGTTATTTGCAGAACAATCAGCCCACTGTAGCTTATTGCTAGAGTGGGCAATCATGATGTGGAAATGCACTCAGTGGGTGCTTTTTGTCTGAGCTTTTGTAGCTTTAACAATTGCATGACAGGCAATAAGTGAAGCTTTCCTTTGCACTGCAAAAGCCCTACCTTTGCATTTCCATTTGCAATGCAGGACTTAAAAGCCTGGGGTTCTGACAACCCCCTTTCTCCACTCTCTCCCTGCCCACCTCTGTGCCTTTGCCAGTGGTTCCAGAAATGCTGACAGCTACCAGACAAGACATCTCAGCTTTGACAGAGGGGGCAGCCTGGGAACTGGGAGAGGCAATGCCTGGTTGACGGTTGTTCGTCAAGTCTGGGATGCCCTCCTTTGCCCTCTTCCGCATGGTGGGTATGATATGGCAGGCACCTTGATTTGATGGAGCAATGTGGGATGCACCACAAAGGAAAACCACAGAAACAGCTGCATTATTAAAGAGCTGGGTTTGGCAGCACTGGATAGGGAGACACAGTTTTAATTGTGCCGATTTAAGTGATATCCTCCAAAGACTGCCAAGGGGCTTGACAGGTCTGTCTGTCAGTCTGTCTCCTTCCTTCTCTACACCCCAAGATAATTCTCAGCTGCAAGAGAGGGGAACACACTCCATAACTCAGTAACTGTTTACTTCAGCCAATCCCTTCAGGGGCTACAGAAACAGTCTAGCATCATCACTGCCGCGAAAATAATATTTTATATGAAAGACAGTGGGTTTAGGGATACAAGATTAAGAGTTTGCCTGTTTATTGGTTTCTGCTTTATAATATTTATCCTCTTCCTTTCCAAGTACAATTTCTCAAGGAAGTGGAGAATAAAAATAATGTACAAGAAGCCAGTAAGCATAAAACTCAATAAAATAACATGCTAAGTAAACAATAGCAGCACAAACTTTAGTTGGGGTTTGTGTTTTGTTTG
Source organism: Varanus komodoensis (assembly GCF_004798865.1). Lineage (NCBI taxonomy): Eukaryota > Metazoa > Chordata > Lepidosauria > Squamata > Varanidae > Varanus > Varanus komodoensis. The sequence continues at coordinate 127,635,533 of NW_025335268.1, forward strand.
ATTAAAAAACTGCTCGTTTTAAAACTATACTTTCTGCTTGTCCAGAGCAAAAGGCAAGTGAGGCCAGGTTTATGCTTAATACATGCAACTCCAAGGCTACTTGAAACAACCCTCCTGTGCTACTGCATTCCGTGACGACTGTTTGCCCAGTGGCTCACCAAGGGGATTGCCTGTCATGATCAGGGATGCTGAGACTCTCCAAGTGAGGAAGGCAAACGTGGTGTCAAACACAGTGCCTTCAGAATGGATGACAGTCCCCAGCAACCCATTAAACAGAGAACTGCCCCATGGGTTCCCACTACTGCCAAATGCATGTGCTTCTTTGTATTATAGCCTGTTGCAGATCCATCCTCAGATTCAGAGCAATCTTTGACAGCAGTTGAAAGCATCTATGATGTGCCACCAATATTAACAACTCCCATCAGAAATATTTACATGCCCAGGTCACATGTTCTGCCATGTCAAAACAAAATGAGCCAGCTGCTGTCACAGTCCTGGGAGCTTTACTCCTTCCGTTGAGCACTAGAGGCCCTTCTATCAGGACACTTTTGACAAGGAACCTGCACATTGTGGCACTGAGGCATCGATAGGAGTCCTGAGAAACAGGATCCATGCATGGGCCCAGGTGGCAGGAGCCCTGGGCATCATCAACTGCACATCCATCCTGGTGCACAGTAAGATACTTCCAGGATACTGAGCCCCATGACCAGCTGGGCCCTGTGCGTACGAACAGCAGCCAGGGAGTTGATCTTACCTGTCTGATGCGGCCAGCAAGACTCAAAATGGGAGTGGAAAATATTTGAAATCAGACCATTATAGGATATTTGAAAGTTTGTGGAACAAGGGATAGTGCCAGAAGATGAGCTTTCCACATTGGAAGACAGTTAACAAGCTACTGGAGAAGAGCAAAGGGCAAGTATGAATGCTGTTACCCATGACACAATTAGAGCGAAGCTGTATGGAAATAAACTGGATGACATGTACAGAGGCAAGAGGAAAGTCCAATGCCACAGAACACATAAAAATGGAAAAGGAAAGGTCAAGGCAAACTGGAAAGTGTAAAGTAAGAAATGGAATGGTTGAACATCACAGTACTTGGTATAAGCAAGTGAAAATGACTGAAACGGGACACTTTTAGTCAGGCAAACACAAAGTGTTTTACTCTGGAAATCATAATCCCAGAAGAAACAGAGTGACTCTAACACTGAGGTGAGATGTAGCCCAGGCAATCAGGGACTAGAAGGAAAAGCTTGACCAAATCATATCAATAAGGTTTCTTGGAAAACCTATCAACAAAGCCATCATTCAAATCTATACTTGGACAACACATGTCAAAGAAGATGTTTTTTTAATATGCAAGTGCCACAGAGGAAGTTGGTAACATATGAGAACAGGACATGCCATTCATAGGTGACTGATATAGAAAATGAAGCAGAAACAAATGTTGTGGAAGAATTTGGCCTAAGAGTCAGGATCCAGGCAGGAGAACAACTCACAGAATTCTGTGGAGTCAGTCACCTGTTTATTGTAAATGCAATGGACAGTGCAAAGAAGAGAACAACAAGAGAGGAGACACAAGAGACCTCTTGAAGAAAATCCGAGAAGGCAAAGAGGAAATCAAAACTGGATCAGGAATGGTGAAAGACCAACAGGGAAACATAGAATCTGATCAGGATAAAATGAAGAGAAGTTGGAAGCAATACAGAAAAGAACTCTGCAGAAGGAATTAAAAGAAGATAGACCCTTCAAAGAGGAATCCTATGAGGGAAATCCTGTAAGGGAACACTGTTCTTAAAGTGCTTGGAAGGAATAAAGCACCCAGAGTAGTTAGGGTACCAATAGTACTATTCCAAGCTGTAGAAACTGAATCAGCCCAAATCCTAACAGGAGTATGCCAGCAAATATGGACAACAAACAATGGTCCACAGGCTAGAAATGTTCAATATGCATTCAAGCCCATTCAAGATGAATTCCACTCCTCCCCCCCCCCCACCAAAAGAGGCATTTGAGAGATCATATTGCAAATGTACATTACCTACTAGATCTCACTGAAGAAATTCATACGGCGGTCGGTTATAGACTACAGCAGCGCAAATTGACTGTGTGGATGATGAGTAGCTAAGGATGATTCTGAAACAAATGGGTGTGCTTCAGCATTTGATTGTCCTGATGCATAACCTGTATGGTGAACAAGAAGCTACTGTTAGGAGACAATATGGAGAAACAGCATGATTTCTTATAGGCAAACAGACAAGGAGGCATTTTATCTCCATACCAGTTCATTCCATACGCAGAACATAACATTAGGAAACTGGAGTAGAATCCGAGGAATAAGGAGTGAAAAATGTCAGAAGATACATGAATAATTTAATATATGTAGATTATGGAATGCACAAACGGTATGCATATTATACCATATTTCTAGCAGAAAGCAGAAATGAATTGAACTGTCTTCTGATCAAAGTGAAAGAAGACTGTGCAAAACCAGGACTGCAGATGAATATTAAGCAAACAAAAATAATGACTACAAAAGAATTACACTGTCTTAATGTCAGCAATGTCACTGTTTTAATGAAGAAATTGAAATTGTGAGAAATTTTGCATACCTTGGCTCAGTCATCCGTTCAAAGGCAGACTGCAGACAAGAAATTCAAAGAAGACTGAGACTAGGAAGAGCAGCAATGAAGGGACTAGATAAGATCATCCAGTGTGTAAGGTGTTTTGCTAGACACAAAAGGCAACACACTACTGAATTCCCAATCACTATGGACAAGTGTGAAAGCTGGACAGTGAAGAAAATTATAGGAAGAAAATGGATGTACTTGAAAAATGGTGCTGGAGAAGAGCTTTGTCAATACGCAGGACTGACAGAAAGCTGAACAAATGGATCCTAGATCAAATCTTGCTAAAACTTTCCCAGAAAGCAAATATGATGAAACTGAAGCTTTCATACTTGCACATCATGAGAAGGCAAGACTCTCAAGAAAAGACATGAAAAGACTCTCATGAAAAGGGAAAGTCAGAAGGAGAAGAAAAGAGGAAGAGCAAATATGAGATGATCAAATCCATAAGAGCCCTGAGTTTACTAGAGCTGAACAGGACCCAACATTTTGGAGGGCACTTATTCATAGGCTCACCATAGGTCATAGATTACTTGATGGCGCAAAACAAAAACAACACTTTCATGATCTGCACTGACACCTGACACGGTCAGGAATCTGCTGTGGTTCATGTGCCTTGGCAGAGCCAACCAGCCCTAACACCCGCCTTAGTCTCACCACCCTTGACACTTGTTTTGACATGTCTGCCCACGTATACATTCATTGCAGACTTATTCACCAATGGTGGCTGGGTCTAAAAACTGCCCACCAGGCTAAAGCCTCCACTGTGCCCTCGAGAGATTAAAACAACATCACTCTGGGGTGATGCAGGAAATTGTAAAGGTAATCCACCAAGTGCACCTGGTGTGTATCATGAAGCAGCACCATCAAGTTCCTTAAATCAGGACTATCTGGGTGTGATGAGGTAAGTTCCCGTTCAAAATGACCCTTAAAATCTGTAGGGCAGTTATCACCTCTGAGTCCTTGTAAAAAAGACAGATAAAGTGACATTTACTGGAGAAGGAACTTGAGAATTTCATTTCACAGTTTGACATATGACAGGTCTCTTGGACAGAAAACAGAGTTCTGTTTTGTAGTTTCTGAGTAATGATTGACAGGAAAAATGCATGGCAACTTAGGTCTTCTCACTTGCAATTTACTTGGAATCTTGAATTCCATTTTCCTTGGCCTTAAGCAGGCCATAGTCCACGCATGAAGATAGGTCTTGGAAAAAGAGAATACTGAAGCCCTAGGAAAACAGGACTTGTCTGGCCTTCATTCTGAACTCTGACTGACACTAAAGCCCATCTTGATCCTGGACAAATCTCCTGAGCCAACTCTTTGCTAAAGGTTAATTTAAATCTTCCTCTTAAACTGACCTCTGTAGAGGGGGGTTATAATGACATTTCACCTTTTTATGGTGGTAGCTTTTATCTCATTTTGCAGGTACCTTTTGGAGATCTCTTGATAGAATATAGATGGTGGCACTGGTAGGGAAAATAACCAGTTGCTTCTGTTTAGCTATAGGAGAAATAAAGAAAAATAATGTTGAAACAACTTGGTACCTATTCTTAACATATTCTCCAGAACTGAGTGGTGGAGACCCAATTAATCAGCTTGATTTCAAGCGTATCAGATTCTAATCTGACATATAAGAGGAAAAGTAATAATAGATACTATATTCTAAGTTCGGGATTTAGGTTGTGAATCTGATATATTTTAACAATACGTTGAAAATTATTTATTTTTTTAAAATATTATTTATTTATTTAACAAATCTCTATGTTGTCTATTACTAAAAAAGTCTCTGGATGGCTTACAAGGAACAGGAAACCAAGAACCAAAAATGAAATACTTCTGAGTCTTTGCAATGGTGGTAACAGCTCTATCTGAAAAATGCTAATATTTATAGGGAGGGGATTGGCCCTGTTTCTCCTGCCTTTGGAGGGATCGCTTGTCTTCAGGCTTGCCCACCAACAGAGTACAGCCCCAAAAATCTTTGGTCTACAAGTGGTATCATACCCCTCCTTCAACCCTTTCTTCTGAGTCTCCAGTGGAACCAGAACGAAGCTATTTTGTGGAGGGAAGATGGAAGGCCAAGCTGAAGAGAGGAATATTCCCAGAACTCATTTTAGAGTCTGTTTAGTACAATGGTTAATCCAGTTGAGTTTTCAAAATTGAGAATGGATATGGATACAGATACAGAAATAGGTGCATGTGAATTTCTTTCTAAAATTCTCCACCCATGTTTCTGTCAGAATGGTCACAGACATCAACACAATCAAAGTCAAATGAAACATTGTGCACTCACATCTATTTTACCAAGGCAACTTGCAAAGGATACAGGGGAGGCAGCTTTTTACTCAAACAATGTTACTAATGGGTTTGAGCAACTCAGCAATCACCACTGATAAATGTTTTAGGGTTGCCATGGAAATGAAAGAGCCTGTATAAACCTTGGGTTTCCTTTCTTCAAAGAGAAGAAACTTTCTGTTACAATTCAGGAGCTTGTTTTAGTATCTGGCTAAGTGGAATAAGTAGCACTGTGAGGTATTTGCCACTTATGTGTGTGCAGGTGCGCGCGCGCGCGCGTGTGTGTGTGCGCACACACACACACACACACACAGTTACTGGCCCTCATGCTCCCACACTGAGAAGGCAGCAGGAGGAGAAAAGCAAAGTATATTCTGGAGTGAAGGAAATGTAATAGCAATCTCTAAAGAAAACCTTTATGGGAAAAGGAGACAAATTTTGGAGCACAGAAACCTTGGTCTGGCCCCAGATCAGATCCACTGCTCTCCTGTGAGTAAAAGTGAAAAAGGGTCAGTGGCATATAGGGATGAAAGAATATTGCACCATCACACGCTGACCCTATTGCACCATTAGCAGCTCGCAGTGACAACGTTGCCAAGCACTTTAGGGATAAAATCACTCAGATTTGCCATGAACTAGACTCCGCAATTGATATGGTCCTGGAACAGGAGCTGTCCAGAGTGCCGTCTGGTCCACCACTGTTGGATAAGGTTTCGATTATTGTGGCCTGAGGATGTGGACAAGGTGTTTGGACAACTACTCCCTTACTTGGATGAGTGGAGCCTTGCAACAGTGACCCATGCTCTGGTGACCTCCCAATTGCACTACTGTAATGCACTCTATGTGGGGCTGCCCTGGAAGATGATCCAGATACTTCAATTTGTTCAGAACAGCCAGGTTGCCAGCAGGGACCAGAAATGATACACATATAATGCCGGTCCTGTACCATCTGCACTGGCTTCCAGTTGAAGTCTGGGCCCAATTCAAGGTGCTGGTGATATAAAGCCCTAAACAGCTTAGGACCTGGATATTTGAAGGAGTGCCTCCTTTCATATATACCTGCCTGGCCCCTAAGATCCAGAGCAGAGGTCCTTCTTTGGGATCCCTCCTTGAAGGAGATCAAAAGAGTGGCTACCTGGAGAAGGGCCTTCTCTCTGATAGTGCCCAGCTATGGAATAGGCACCCCAGAGAGGTGTGCCTGGTGCCAACACTTTTCTCATTTCGGCGCCAGGTCAGAACCTTTTTATTTTCCAGCAATTTAAAGGTTAGTATCATTTTTAATATTGATTTTATATATTATTGTGATGCTGTGTCTCATTTATATTATCACTGCCCTACGACATTGTAAAAGGACGGATAAAATAAAGAAATAAATAATAAATATTCATTTGCACTTTTGGTCCAATAGGTGAACTGAAAGTTACTGTCCACATTCTCCAATGGAATAAAAAATGGGGTGTTGTACGTACACAAATGCATTTACACTAATGAAAATAGCATTCAAAAATGTATTATATGAGTACAATTGTTTACAAAATGTGTACACTAGGAAAACTTCTGCACAAATATGCATATATTAGAAGAAACACACACAAATGTATACAAATTTTCATGCAAACCTAAACTTACAATTTTCAGACTAACCAAACCTGGAAAATGAGAAACCAAAATGGATATAATTATCTATCCCTACCTGGCATATGATATCACAGGTAGTAATGGGTGGATCCTCCCTCCAGTTCCACTGAGCAATTACTACTTATACATAGGACATTTAATGTTTCCTAAAAGAAGCCCCCAAATTAGCAGTAACACTCATTTCTGGATCAGACACATCAGCAGAACTCTCTTACATGATCGCTGCTGATTCACTTCATTCCAGAAATGTCTGCTTCCGGAGGCATTAAATTTCAGTTGCACAAGCAGAGGGTACCATTTGTGGAATGGAAATAGCCGGGATGCAGCATCGCATTGGGTCATAGTATAATTCAGCCCAATTTTGTGCTATGATTGAGGTGTTCCATTACGAAATCCAGAAAGTCATAAAATGGGGCTTTTAGTTTTGATCTGTCTTGGAGTATTTAATCTTCCCGTGCCATATCATAACCTTCATTTGAAAATTCCCCTGAGTTCAGTGTGTCACTTGGGTAGCTGGGAAGGTAGATGCATCTCTTTAAGAAGCACACCTGCAGCACCACTGGATGCAGAAAAAACCACAACATGCTCTGCATTCTTCAGAACCAATATAGGACCTACTTATATAGAGCATCTCCGTCTGTGCAGAAACTGTGTATCCTTGTATGGAGAGGTCCACGGGGCTCCTGATGGAAAAGGCAAGTGGCATTTGGACAAAAGCCTGGGAGTTTGCTGTACTTATTCATTTCATGGATTTATATCCTATCCTTTTTACAAGATGTCAACCTGACTAACAAACAGCTTCCATAAATAAAACAATAAAACTTAATGAAATAACATCATATAAAAGGAGCAGACAGAGAATGCAACAATCTAGGGAGCCAGTAAAAGCATAAACACAGAAAAGGGGAAAGAGAACTCTTAAATGGCAGGTCAAAGGCCATTAAAGTTTCGAGAGGTACTTCCCCGGCACCTGAAAGATCACAACAAAGGCTCCTGGCGCTCACTGTTAGGAAGGGAATTCTGTACTTTGAAAATTGGAATTGAAATGGAACTTGGAAATCATCTAGTCCATGGATAGGCAACATGCCACCCATAAATAGCTTCCTTGGCATCCGTTGTGGTGCCCTAGTCCTGTTCCTACTATTTCTAAAGCAAAGCACAGCACAGCACAGCACAGACTTGTTTACTGGCAGTCAGCGTTCCTTCAAAGCAATGTTAAGGGCCTCCAGTTGGTCTCATCAGGTGCCTGCACACACATGCTTTCATCTTCAGCATGCTCATTATATGATGGTCCTCAGGACAGTTTCTCAAATTGCCAAATGTGCCGCCAGGGTTAGACTTAGGGTTCTCTATCATGGCTCCCTTTACCCACCTTTTTCCTAAGCTAACCAGTTCCAGTTGTTCTAGCTGCTCCTGATAAGAAAGTTTTTCCAGCCACCTCAAAATTTTTGTTGCCTTTCTCTGTACTTTTTCCAACTCAATAATGTCCTTACTCAGGTAAGTCAACTAGAACTGAACACAAATGCATTATAAGAGTAACATTTATCCTTCTAGCAATATCAATTGATTAGCTGTCATTTGCATAGAAAATTCATTTATGTCAGCTTTGTGTTAGATTCCAAGAAGTGGGTAAAAAGCTAAGCAGAACATGTGCATTTATACAAGTTTTAAAAGGTTCCCAATACAACATGTATCCATAGTATAACCTCCTCCCAAAAGGAGGCAGCAGTTGAACTTTACCAACACATTGCCAGTTAGCCAACTTAACCAAGACTGTATTCAAAAGTTTAATTTGAGATATATCTCTGGGAATGAATATTCCCAAATAGTTAATATGATCTAAGAAGCAATGAAATTGCCAGTTTATCAGTATATTGTAGGGGATTGTATCTCTAGTATACCAACTATTCAGACTTTGGCCAACTATTCAGCCTAACAAAAGACCAAACATATAAATCAACTGCATCAAAGTGGGAATTGGCAACTGAACTTTGAAAACAAGCAGTAAATGATCATTAGCATGCAGAAAAGGTTTGACTGCTAGACATAAATACATTAATCTGTAAATGTTACTATCTTGTCTTATAGCACCGAACTAAGAATATAAACATAAAAATATCATTAGAGAAAATAGGCACCCCTGTCTAGTCATTTAAAAAATGAAAGAAAAGTATTAATTATAACTCTAGCTCTTGGTGTTGAATATAGAAGGTTAATCCATTTCAAAGATTCTGCTAGAACCAAAGTTTCTCAAAGTTGCAAAATAATTCCAGGAAATTTTGTCAAAAGCCTTTTCAGTGTCCAGAGAAACAATGGTCACAATATCTGCACCATGCACATTTAAAGCTAGCAAAGCACCACAGCTTTACAATTATCATCCTGCCATCAATTTTTAATAAACTGCCACAGATATGGCCAGACTAAAGTCTTTATAATTGTTCCTATCTAATAGCCAAAAGAGAACAATAAATGGCACATCCAGTACAACCCTTGCCAGGCTTGGGAATTACATTAATATAAGTATCAGAAAGTGATGAGGAGAGGGAACCTGATCTAAAAATATAGTAATACAGTCAATAAAGCTTGAGAACTAGCAGACTTGAAAATCTTTCATACCACTCACTTGGAACGCTGTCTAGACCACATGATTTACCAGTATTCATATTATTCATCATTATTACCATTATGATTTTCTCAATACATGAAGGAGCCAAGAGAAATTGCCATTTGGAGGAAATGAGGTATAGAAGACAACAAGGGAGGGGAGTGAACCATCACAAGAGCCAATACAGTTCTGGAAGGGAAGTGGGGGTGGGGCAACCTGAATGAATAAATGATCTTTCATTAAGTAGCATGATTTGTTGGACCTGGTGGAGGTAGCACTGTCATTACTGTATTGTTCAATTATGTTTATTTTATTTATTTAAAACTTTCCTAGACTGACCCTTATCATGGTCTCAGGACAGTGTAACAGTGAGACAAAATAAAATAAAACACAGCATCCTAATAAAATTTCCAATCAACAATGAAACCCCTATTTAAAAATCAAATCTTAAAACATTGGGAAAATAAAAAGGTTTTAGCCTAGTGCTGAAAAGACTAAAGTGACAGTGCCAGGAGAACCAGGCCCCTGTTTATTAGTATTGTTTAATTATGCTTATTACTATTATATTAATTGTATCATTTATGATTGTTTGAGTAATAAAATTTAATTTAAAAAATAGGAAAAAAAGACTAACATGGGGAAAGGAAGCAGCTGTATCCTGTTCTGATGTTTTTCTGTCCTTATTGAACAATTCAGAATAAAATTTGAAAAACTGCAAATCGATATCCTTTGTTGATGAGAATATCTTCCCAGTCTCATGTTTAATAGCTGAAATATCTTATCTGTGCTTTTGCTGCTGGAGGCTAAAATCTTACTGTTTTCCCAATAAAACTGGCATAAATAAATTAAAGCAAATTCTGCCTGCTGTGAATGAATATTATGCAACTCACACATAATCTTCTGCATTTCCTGATATAGTTGTATAGATGGGGAATTGGCAAATTGGATTATAAGAGATTTCTCACATTCTCTTAAAATGCTTGTTGGATTTTTCTTTGTTTGTTTATATACAAAGTGTGGGCAATGATTCAAACACTTGTAAATGCTCTCCTGGACCCTATTCAATGACATAAGAGTCTACAGCACTCTTGTTCATTTTAAAATGCTCACATAACTCAGCAAATCTGCTTTTTAAATGACTAATTGTTAAGCAAAGAATCACTGACACACCAGAGACCAAAAGGCTTCAGCAAACTTAAAATTGTAGTTCCAAATGGACTGGGGCCTGGTCTGAAATTATCAACGTGTCTATCTTAAGGGCATTAATTATAAGTATCTTGGGTGCAGAAACCAGAAAGTAGTCTAACCAGAAGCAATTAAGATGGATGGGTGAAAAACTCCCTGTCTTCTGGGTACAGAATTCTCCTCAACCTAATTCTCCTAATTCAGCATGAATCTCACTTTCACTTGGTTTTCGAGGAGCTGGTGTGTTCCTATCTCACCTACAATGAGATGATTATAAGCAATATCAACCAGTTTGCTAAAATATTTGCGGAGTGCATCCAGTGACTCATTGCTAGGCCCATATACATTAAGCAATGCAATTATTTTATCACTTTATTTCCCAACCCATATCAAAAAGTGACCACCTAGATAAATAATATTCTGCCATACTGGAAACAGGAATATTTTATGAAGCAATATCATTATATCTTTAAAGCAAGTTTATATCATTATTCTGTTAAAACAAGTTGAAGTATCTCTCCAACCTAATATTTTTTCAGTAAATGAATAGCTACAGCCATCAGATGTGTTTCTTGTAAAGTGTCATGAGTGTCATACATCTTAACTTGAAAAGCACATTCTTCTGCTTATTTAAATTCCACAGTATTTTGACATTCCATGAAGTCATATTAAACTTGTAAAAAAGAAATATATATCCTTGGCTCTTTCACATATATAACTTTTACCAATGTTGTAAGTAGTACTTAAATTACAACAATGCTTGTATGAAATCTAATACATTTTAATGGCAAAAGCTTCAGCTAAATTAGATTAGCTACAATATGCTGATGTTCTCACCACTGGAATGGTGGTATAATTTGGTGTTTGGGCTCGAAGTTGTTAGGCACCCCTACTTGATCTAGTTTACAGCTGTAAGAGATCACCACTGGGATTGTCTGCCCCCGCTTAAGGCAACATACTTTCTCTGTCCACACATTGGACATGTGCATGACAAGTAAAACTCAGCATAAGCATCTGTGCCACTCTTTGTAACCATATCTGTACAACCACCTAGGGCAGCTTCAATAAGACCTTCAGTCATACTCCTACATTGGGCTACTCACGATTAAACCCATAACCCACAGGGAATGCTCAGGATTAAACCCTTAACTCAGCCCACAGCTGACTGATCCAGAAAATGCATGTGTGCAGAGCTAGGAATGCTGGGAGTCCAGGAGGAAAACATCTGCATGGAACAGTAGACACTAAAAATAAGACAAGATAAATAATCAACTCATTTTTTTTAATGGAATGGATTAGGAGCTTGGAATTGGAAGGGTGTTTTTCATCATGCCATTGCTGCCACTGAGGCTGTGTGTTTGTGTCTGTGTGCTTGAAAGGAAGTTAGTTTTATTTCATATTGACTCCCTTTTTCACATCCTATCCATATTTCTTTTTCACGCATTCCCCATCTCATGGTACATTCTGGTGCACAGAAAAACTACACATTGGACCATGAGGAGTGACATTGATGGAGGGCTCTAGAATTAAATGTGATGCATGCTTTAAACATACTGAAAAAACAGCAATACAAATGGAAACAGGTGCATCTAGTGGAGTGCTTCATCATCAGTGTTGCAACAATCAATTTTTAATAGCAGGAACCTAGGATGACACACCTTCTACCCCCATAGCCACCTCCCTCCAGGAGAATCCATATTCATGCATCTGGAATATATTGTACATCCAGATCTTGTTATATTCATAGTGGAAGAGGAAAATACCTGATTAAAAGCTGTATCATAAAATGCAGACATGCTGAGCAAAGAAGATGCCAGTAAGTTCTATGTAGCTGGCAGGCACAACAGACAAGGATGTATGTGTCCCAGCCCCTTTCTTATGGCACACCTTACCACCAGATGTGTATGTGGCCACCCTTCAAACAGCCTTTAAATGGACTTTGAAAGCTTGGATGTGCAAATTGATTCTCAGATCAATGTATACCCAGTCTTATTTTATAAACAGAAGGCTTTGATTGCAGCTCTTTTAGGCTACTATTTTATATTTGATCATTTACATTTTTGCATGGGAAGCTGCCTTAAAGAGGTTCCACATTGGAAGGAAGTGTAGAAATGTTTTATTAACAGATGTTATTATGATTTTGTGCCAGCTAAACTGGTTGCCACCAGCTGAATGTATCTCCATGTGTTCCATATTAGACAGGAAGGAAATGGATCCTATGAGTATGCGGTGGATTGCAAACTACCAGCAAACTTGTCCTCTTCAGCCAATCTCACACGCTGAAACCTTAAAAATATAAGGAACTCTGGCTCTATCTGTCTGTGCAACTGCTGGAAAGAGGTAGGCTATGCACTGCACTTCAACCAGCCTTTAGCTCATGTCTAATGTGGCATAAAAGCTGATATGTTCAAATAGCAGAATGTGAATGATGGAGCAAGGTGTAGCACTGTGCCATTGCAAGTACTGTGGGTATCAGTTTGGATCTGCAGGACCATTCCATAGCTCAGGTGTGTAGGAGCCCCAATGCATAAGTCAATGTGGAATACATTGCATAGTTTGTGGGGTGATTACAATGATTATGGTCATCCAAATATATGCAACTGGCATCACAGATCAGTAACCAGTGTGGATTCTTGCTTTTTGCCATGCCAGTTAATTACACAGCCACAAAATCCAAGATGGGAAGCTGCATCTTCACTGACACACAAAGGTATGCACCCAGCTGACTGAGGGGGACAGTTGGCAGTCAGGGGCCAATCTTATAGGCTCAACTTGCTATTTTTGTCCTCCTTCCTCAACATGCAAGCAAGTCATCCTCCATATTTCTTCCATTCCCATCTATCAGACATTTGCCTTCTATCCATCCTGGCATAAACCAATCTTGGTGGGGGGTGGGGATGAAACACACACAACCCAATGAAAGCTGTGCAAACATTTACTGTTAGCAAATAGGCAGTCTTCTTAGCTTTTGCAGCATTAGCGTAATGGTTGCAACTCAGTAGAGCTAGTGGCAATCAGCTATACGTTCAATATTGTATATGTAAGTTGCTGGGGGATTAAAAGAGTTTTTTCTGTCTTAACATACATAGTGTTGTACCTTTAATATCTTATTTTATTTATTTATTTATTTAAAACATTTCTATGCCGCCCCCATCACAACAAAGCCTCGGGGCGGCTCACAAAAACTTCCACATGTTAACTGCAAAGAGGGCAGTTGTCTACATCCTAATCATTTTGATATAAAATACAACAATTCTGCTTTGTCTGCATTCTTAATTCCATGTCCTAATTACATGACAAGTTTGCCTCTCAGAGAATTATATATGGCCAGTTAATCCCCATTCCTGGGAAATTAGCAGCTGAAATGTCACTGGCAGCATGGGTAAGAACATCAGTCTTTTTATATTAAAAAAAAACCCATTTCCTAGACAACAGAGTAAACTCAAGCCAAGTATGGAAGATAGTCTAATGCCAGATTACATACTTTGTAGGAATGATCAATGAGCAATAAATCTTTCCATCCTGAATGCAGCATATCAAAGTATTCTGTAATCCCCGAAGAAGATGAATCTCCATGATCAGATACTTACTCTAGTTGTGACACTGAGCTGAAACATATTTCAACCAGAAAGCTATCTTGCCAATCATCTCCCCATATCTGCTCAATCCCTTACCCACTGGACCCCGTACAGCCATTTTGGTAGCCCAGACCAACAGGTGTGCCACAATGAGCAGCTGCATCATCCTTATGTTATGTTACTTGCGAAGTTGCGTCCAACCCATCACGACCCTATGGACAACATTCTTCCAGGCTCTCCTGTCCTCCACCATCCCCTAGAGTCCACCTAAGCTCACACTGACTGCTTCAGTAACTCCATCTAGCCACCTCATCCTCTGCCGTCCCCTTCTTTTGCTGTCAATTGTTCCCACATTAGGGTCTTTCCAGTGAGTCCTTCCTTCTCATTAGGTGGCCAAAGTATTTGAGTTTCATCTTCAGGATCTGGCCTTCTAAAGAGCAGTCAGGGTTGATCTCCTCTAAGACTGACTGGTTTGATCTCCTTGCAGTCCAAGGGACTCTCATGAGTCTTTTCCAGCACAATTCTTCAGCGCTCAGCCTTCCTTATGGTCCAGCTTTCACAGCCATACATCTTTAGGTCTACTCATACTCCTGGAAAGTAGCACCCACTTCCAGTTTGTGATTCATTATATGGTTCTAATTTCAACTGCTTTTGCTAGCAAAGACTAGCTAGCAAAGACACGTTAGGCTTTTTGACTGCTTCTCTACAGGATATTCCGAGATTGCTTTGTTACCACAGGTTGTGACACGGGGAGCATCCCAAAGCAAGGCAGCTGAGCTTTGGGAATTGTGCATTCACATTGCAGCAATTACAAGCCACATAGACCCTAAAATGCCAGCCCAAAAGACAGTCAGTACTTTGGCTTCTGTAAGTAGTACTTTCTTCCTATAAGTTATCAGTTCCTGTAGCAGAATATTTACTCTCAGTTGCTGGGCTCTGGTAAATGCTGCAAGTGAACCTGTGTTGGTCGGCTGAAATGACATTTATATTTTATAAAATCCATTTTGCAAACATGCTAAATATGTTTGTTTTGTTTTGCTTTCGTTCAGTCATTATCAAACACTTCAGGCAGGCACAGTGAGCATCCCCAGAGGATGGCAGTGTTAACACACACACATTCACACACTCACCTGGCCATGTGTGAATATTTTTCTCAATCTGGCAAGCAAACAGGATTTTTTAAAAGAGCAAATGTATGAGATCACAAGTATAAATGGGGCAGAGACAAAATTAGTCCAGCTGGTTTCTTGATGGTCTTCTCATCTTTCTGGGAATGTACTGGGAATCCCAGAGTGATATAATTGAGGTTCTGCCAATATTGCTCCCTTTATAAATCAAATGAGAATTTAGTATCACTGGTGGGCTTCCCTGATCTGTATTTTTTAATTTGTTCAACTATGCATACCTTCCAAGGAATAAGCCCTTGTACATGTGCATCTTCATGATCTGAGTTTGAGAAAGGAGGAGGGATTTGGGAGACTTTGTTTCTAATATTTTATTTATATATTTATTTATTTATTTATTTATTTATTTAAAGTTTTTATATGCCATCCCCATTGCTACACAGCCTCGGGGCGGCTCACAACACAAAGGACCCTTCCCCCTCTTTTTCTTATTTGCATGTTGCTTTGGCAGTTTGGTGCGTGCATGTGCAGGGGTGTAAGTAAATGTTGTGTTGCTTTGGTCTTTCTTACTTGAAAAGTAAAAATACTCAACAAAATTACAGGTAATGAAACACACCTAAACCAAACCCTTTTCATTGCAGCTTTTATGGTCTGAGTTGGCTATGCAACCTTGGGCCAGTCATTCTTTCTCAGTCTATTCTACCACACAGGTTGTTGTAGAGTAAAATGCAGTCCTTGTATGCTTCCTTGTGTGTCTTGGAGGAAGGGTAGGATAACAATGAAATAAGCAAGTCATTCCTCACCTTTCCTTGTGTTTTATTGTCATATGTACAATGGGACCCACATGGCTCGTTATAAGATTTTTGAATTTGACCACAGGTGACTGCAGATACTCCCTGATCCCCAGTGGTCCCATGGCTAAGACTGCAATGGGTGATTCCTTGTTACAACTGGTGTGGAGAAGGAGATTTTATTTTTCTATTTGCAACAGTGGAAGCAGCCCCTTCTTAATACCAAGTCTAGTGGCAATGCTAGAGAGCTTAACACACTGTGAACTCCTCCAACCTCCCTGCACTGAAGAGGACCTAAAATACTGTTCATTGTTACAGACTGATACTCAAGTCAACACACCTGTCAGTAAGTGTTGCTTGGCTTCAGTAATTAGGCAATGCTTTGAACTGCCTGCTGTGGCCCATATTTTGGCTTCAGCTGATGGAAAGGACAAGCAGCAGTCACAAATATGTAATTGCTTTTTCATCAAAAATATGAACAGAGGAAAAGTTTGAAGGAAAGGGAAATGGTGCAATTGGGTGGAGAGAAGCCACTGGACCCTGAAATGTGGTGAGAACCAGTGTGGTGTAGTGGTTAAGAGCATGGGACTGGGACTCAGACCATCTGGGTTCTAGTCCCCGCTCAGCCATGGAGCCAACTGGGTGACTTTGGGCCAGTCACAGACTCTCAGCCCAAACTACCTCACAGAGTTGTTGTTGTGGGGATAAGATGGAGGAGGTGAATGATGTAAGCTGCCTTGAGCCCTTTGTAGGAAAAAGGCAGGATATAAATAAAAAAATAAATGTGGGTTTGTGGTGGCAGGGAAAGAAGGCTTTGCTTCAGTGAAGATATAGAGCGACAGGCTGATTTGTTTTTTAGCCCAACCACTCCTGGGGACTTTACTGAAGCTTTGGATAGGGCCAAATATAAAAGAGATTAAGCCAAAAATGGCTAAAAATACAAAAAATCAGCATAACTTAATTTAAAGTTCAGGCAGCCAGTAATCAAACCTTAGGGGAAAAAACTCACAAAAGACACCACCACATTATTTCTGGGCAGGAAAATGGGGGTGGACACGAGAGGGACATGGCCACCTATAAGATCCCAGTGAGCCTCACTGCGCAGCCAAGTAGCCTGGTTTTGGCCCATGGGCCCAAGCACCAGCACCTCTGCTATAGGGCCTGTGGAAATACGCTACCCTACACCTTAATGTGAGGAATCCTCCCACATTATGAACCCACCTCATGTGAAAACATCTGTTCAATGTGGAGGTTCAAGGAGACAGGCCCAAGGACAGGTGAATCAGAAGGAATGGCAATGAAAGATGATACCTCCTCGATAGAGAGGCATGTTTTTTGCTGAATGACTGATGCAGAGAACTCCTCTGAGAAAAGTTTCTGACAAGGAGAGGAACAGACATTTTAAAACCTCTGGAGGTGCAAAATTAATTTCAAAATGCAATGAAGGAAGGGCATTCATAAAGCAGCATCCTCTTTCTGTGCAAGGAGCATGCTTTGCAAATTAAGCTCCTCCTGGACTGAAATGGGTGGGAGAGGACTGTAGTGCCTAGGCACTAGTTAAATGATTAACTAGACCCAGGGATCATGTGTCCTCTTTAACAGAGGACAGTCCTCTATTTGAAGGATTGTTCACTCCAGGAGCAGTTTAAATAGAGAAAACCACCAGAAGGAAGAGCTGGGCTTCGAAGCAACCCATAGCAGCACCTGGACAGCAATTTGAGTCATGGGCACAGACCACCTGGTCACAGTCTTCCACACTAGGATGAGGTGCATGGCATTTTTATCTGAAATCTAAGCATTCTTTCTAAATTTGCAACTGTATCTAGTGCGATGGTTGCATGCTTTTAAGAAAAGAGAAGAACTCGAATGCTGAGCCCTCAGCATTGTTTGAATTTGGAGACAGAGTGGAGCACCTGCATGGCGCAGCAGCAAGATGGCATGAGTTCCAGGCACTCTCCTGCCAAATAAAATGTGTGCCCTTCCTGCCTGGCTGGCAACATTCTGCAGGGCACTGCAAGGTGAATATGCATTAAAATCACTGATTTCCTTCTGGTTGCAAGCATGTTATCCCAGGAGACCATAATGCTCTAAGCACCAAGGCAAGCAGGAAAAGGCCAGCAATAATAAAGTCCTGCCTTACTCTGCAAGGTATATGTAAGGTGGTCATCTCTATGGCAGATTAAAATGCAAAGATACATGGGACAGGACTTTTTTTAACAGTCTCTTCCTATGCACAGCACTTCATGCCAAGCAGTGCTTTGGAGTTATGTTTCTGAAATATTTTCACTACCACCCACCAAATCCCTACAGTACAGCACAAATACAGAGTGCTTTAAGAAATTAAGCTTTTCTCTATGACACTTTTAAGCATCCTGGAAAAATTCATTGACAGATGGATTGATTGAAAGGGTTTTATGCTATTTTTCCAAACAAAAATCTTCCTGATGTGGTTTAAAATCAGTATAAAACTCCTACAAACCAAAAGCTAAAACCCCTAAGAATAGTAGTTTTAAAATGTTATGTAATTCAAACCAACAATAGAGGGGGGAAAATTCAAAGCATTAACACAATCTGAAAAGAAGGAAGTAACTAACCTGTTATTTAACCAAAATGCAGGTAGCAAGAAAATAGCATTTAACATCCACTGATAAGCAAACAGATAAGGAGCTAACTCTCTCCCTGGGAGAAAGATCCACAGATATAGGGCCACCACTGAAAAGGCCTTCTTGTGCCTACCAACCTAACAGATCTTACCAGTACACCTAGAAGCAGGGTCTGGGTGGCTGCTCATACAAGCCAGGTAGATTAGGGAGTAGGTCATCCATCAGGGTAACTAACGTTCTTTCTGCCCCCTATCCACGGTGGAAGGCAGTTTGAAATGGATCTAAATGTCAGTATTTTCCAAGACTCTTTGGAGGTGAAAAGCCACCACCTCTAAAGTATCTTGCCCAAGAATGGAACATTAGACTGTGATAATTATCCAAGATCATAGGATCCAAATTTGTATTTTTAAAACTTTTTTTGGCTTTAATGAGAACTGTCACTCATTCTGTATAACTTTTCAGGTTGAGATGATAAACCCAATCCTGGCAGATTTTAAAAGTGAAAGAGAAGGATCTAGAAACCAGATGGTGGGTGAGTTTCAGATCTCCACACTTGCCCACATCCTCAGGTTGCACAAGCTGAGATGTTTCCAAAACAGCATGACTACAGCTGTTTTAGCTGCATCCATCTCTGACTGTCAAAGCTATGATTCCATATGAATATGAATGATTATATTCACCCACCAAAATGCAAATTGGCTAGAGTGGACTTTGTGGGCTAAATCTGCTGACCTCCTCAAATTTGCAACTTTTTATCACTCAAGTCAACTCTGCTGCACATCAGTCTGAAAATGCAGCAGTAAAAAGAAGAATTTCTTCTGCTCCATCTCTGCCACAAAGGAAGGTCCACTATTTCTCATTTGTTTTTGGCTGTACTTATTACAGGTCTTTTGCCACTTGTGCTGTAGTTGTCAACCCAGTTATTTCATTGCTCCATGACTCCTCAGAATATCATGGAGCTGAAACAACTCTGGGATTGTGTCCAGGATTTGGGAGGAAATGTATTCACAGTCTGTATCATCTTCCTCTCCCAGGCAGAGACATGGCATTGGTGGAACTACCACCTAATACCTCAGGGAAATTCTCTATACTCTCCAGATTCATCTGTCTCTGAAATCCAAGCATCATAATTGGTTCTCTGCCACTGCAGGAACTAGAAGTCACCGCAAGATCAAACTGAATCAGATAATGATTTTTTCCAAGGGCTCATTTTCATTTTGTTTCATGCCATTCTTTCGTCATCATCTTCTAGCCTATTTTTCATTTTGCTCACAGAGGCTATGAGCAACCTGCTCATTTTTTAAAATTAATTAAGGGATTAAAATGGGAATGACAGCCACAGGTGAATGGATCTCTTGGAAGTTGGAGAGATCAGGGGAAGAAAAAGGAACAGACGTTTGGTTCCCATTTACAAATGGGAGAACCTGAGTTGAATCACTGATCAGAAGTGGCAGCTCTTCAAGGTAATCAACATTGGATGAAAATTGTATAGATGACAGTTAACTTTTGTCTAGTATCCCATTGTGGCCACATCTAAACAATGGAGGGAGAACGAGTGGCTCTCCACAATTCCCATCAAAGAGCTCAGGGCAATGCACATGATTCTATACCCTCCCCTCAATGGTATCTACACAACAGCCCTATTAGGCAGTCCAGGAAGAGCCCAAGATGGGGCCCACACAGTAAACTTCATGGCTGAACTGGGATTTGAATCCAAGCCTTTCCATGGCAAATTTAAGCTTATTTATTTATAACATCTATATCCTGCTTTTTTTCCCTAGCAAGGAACCCAGGGCAGCTTACATAATCTTTCTCTTTTCCATGTTATCATGTTACAACAACCCTGTGAGGTAAGTTAGGTTGAGAATCAGTAATTGGCCTAAAATCAGCCAGGGAGTTTCCTGGCCAAGTGGGCCCTAGAACCCAAGTCTCCTGAGTTGCAGTCCAACACTCGAACCCCTATACCACACTGATTTTTATGTATTTTATATATATATACACACACGTATAAATCCATGTTTAGGAATAATTATTATAATTTAAATAGAAATGCAGTATATGTCAGAATAGTGGGAAAGACTGTGCGCAGGTGCTTTTGCTGGGCAACATCACATCCCAGCTCTTCCTTCTAATGGTTTTTTTTCTTTAAGATGGACTTGGACTACAAATAGAGGGTGCCTTAAAAATACAGAATAGTCCACTGTTTGGCAGACCATCAAATAGAGGACTGTTGTCTGTAAAAGAGGATACAGGTCACCCTAACACATACATTCATGTTAAAAAAAACAGACTAAAGAATATTGAACCTGGCTAAGTGGCCCATCATGGAGTCTAAGACACTTCAAGTGCATTCTTCTTAAGCGCAAAGTGCCTTACCCATGGAAGCTCTGTTCACTCTGCTGGCCAGGAGGAATGCTAAGCAGAGACAAAGTTAATCTGTTCTACTGTCTGAGGAGTTTATTGCCCATTCATCAGACTAAATTCCCCAGAGAGGTCCACCTGGCGCCATCGTTATTTGTTTTTCGGCACCAGGCAAAGACCTTTTTATTCAAACATTATTTTAATTGTTAATATTATTTATTTTATTCTTTGGCCGGGGCGACTTAATTTATATTGTTAAATTATATTGTTTTATAGGATGTTATTTATTTATGTTTGTGAGCCGCCCCGAGGCTTCGGCGAATGGGGCGGCATAGAAGTTCCCTAAATAAAATAAATAATGAATTATCTTCATGGCACAGAACAGTGAAGAGAAGCTTTCAAGGCAGTGAATTAAAGACACATGCACCCTGGGAACCACACTTCTGACCTACCTTCACAAGTGTGTTCAATATTAATGCACAAAGGTTTTCAATTAATTAAAAGTTGGTGATCTAGCTAATCTCTCACAGGTAAGAAAGAGCTGGTTAATAACACACTAGCCTCAAGGTCTGCTTTTGGACAGAGCACAGTGTGTTTCTTCAAAGGAGACCCAAAACCAAAAACAGAAGAACAAATTTACTGACTGGCTGTTAGCCGGAGTGAGAGTTCACCTAGTACAAAAGTGAACATGGAACTTGTCTAACTACAGTGGACTTCTGGGCTTTCTTCGTTATATATAATTTCCTCCTCTGGATATATATTACATAATGTACATGAATCTAACAGTTAAGAAACACACCACTCATTAAATGGCAAGTAACAGTTTCCCCTTTGCCTTCGGCCTCTCATGTCCCTTGTGATTACAAGGCCAGCCCTAACATGAGACAGCGTGAAGCTGCTTTAGGCAACAGGTGCTGGGAGCAAGCAGCAAGTTCTTGGAGAAGAGAGCTGTGACCGCTAACCTAGCCTGGTACAATGAGGATGCTCTCCCATTGCCAGGGTATGAAGCAGGGTTCAACTCCCAGCCCGGTAGGTTTTGGCACATAGACTGAGAGGGGGTATCATTTTGTCCATTGTCTCAGGCAGCAAAACATCTTAGCCAGTCCTGGTCACCACAACCATACTGTCATGGTAAACAGAGGAGAAAATCTTGGAAATTCAAAAAGAAAATAATTGGGGTAGGTAAAGATTGATTGATCTTAAATTATGTTTTCGAGCCAAATATAAAGGTTTTCTGAATGGGCATATGAAGAGATTTTTTTTCCCTCAGAAAGGTGTAACGTCAGATGTCACTACCCCCACAATTGTTGTCTGAAGTGGGTCTAATCTGTAAAATGCCTTATTGCTCAATTTCGCTGTAAGTATAGACTGCTGTAAGTTTGGCCCTGAACAGTGTTGAAGGCTCAGCCATAGACACACCAGGTGACTTTGGATAAGTCAATACCACTCTCCACTCCAATTTTCCACAGTCCCACCAAGTGGAATACTGACAGTCTTTCTTCACAGGTTTTTCAATGAATAACAACTAATGCATAATACTTAGAACACTATAAAGTGCCAAAGAATCCACAAATAATATGTATATTTCCTGAAGTCTTCTACAGATACTCAATATTATTTGCACCCAAATGACCTTTGTTTTGGAATAATTTGTTTTTAGCACTACTTTTTGATGATAAGTATGAAATTGTACCAGGAATCATGCTGAGGGGCAGCAAGGGTAGTGAGTCATCTTTTTAATCATATTCCTGACTACTGCTTCCACTATTGCGCTCATGGGTGTGTACAGCCAGCCGCCACCAAACACACACAAAGTAATAAACATGGTTTTATCCCTTTGCATGAAGTATGCAGTGCAATATCCCCACTCCCTCAGAATTAATCCTCACCGCCTCTTCCCTCTGCAAATTAATTATTCTAGGCATCTCCCCTTCCCTGAACTAGCCTGCCTTTAGCACACCAACATGGCCAAGCTACTGAGTTTTTCAAGAGATAAAAGAATGTTAACTGAGTGAAACTCCTCAGGGTTACTCTAAAGTGTTCCTGCCAGAGATTAAACAGCCTAGGCAATTCAGTCCAGACAACCAGACCTTCTCTGGGGATGGTGCCAGTAGCAATTTCCATCCAACTGGAGAAGCTGCTCAAGCTCGATAATGGCCTCTCCAAAGCTCTGGTAGGGAGAGAAGGAGCAGGGAGGCAGGGAGACGCCATCTTCTACCTGTGAAATGGTCTGTCTTGCCCACTTGGTTGATTCCAGTTCACTGGATGGCTGTCACTCCAGGTCAGGCCTGACTGCACTGCTTCTCTTTCAGGCCAACATTGCCTCTCAAGGACAGAATCCAGCAAGAAAGGCTGTCTTCCTCGCCATCTCTTCCGCATTATTAATCACAACTGCTTCAGTTAGCCATGAAGAAAGCAGCTAAATGCTAAGGACACCTGTCAGGAAAACAATGAAGGAGCTCTAATACATAATAGCAAGAGAAGAAATGCCACAGAGAGACGGGAAGTCCGCAGCACTGGGAAGGATCTAACTTGCCCACAGACTAGCCCAAAGCCTAAGAGACCTATGTCAAATTCCATGCTCTGCCATTGATTCCTCAGGTAACCTATCCTCTCTTTGTACTAGTGCTGCCTCTTCAAAAACTGGAAAACACATGGATTGCATCTTGGAAATAATTACATTACAGATAGAGATGTGCCCAGATAGTGGCGGTGGCGCCTAAGTTATGGAATGCGCTCCCCAGAGAGGTCCGCCTGGCGCCGTCGTTATTTGCTTTTCGGCGCCAGGCGAAGACCTTTTTATTTAAGCGGCATTTTAACTGTTAGTATTATTTGATCTTATCTGGCCAGGGCGGCTTATTTTATATTGTATTTTTTGGATTTTAAATGTTTATATTTATTGTAATTTATATTATAATTACTTTTATTTATTGTTGTAAGCCTCCCCGAGGCTTCGGCGAATGGGGCGGCATAAAAATGTTTTAATAAATAAATAAATAAATAAATAGTGGAAATGAGTCTGTGCCAAGAATTTTTCATGTACAGTACCTAAACTGTTTGGAGTACAAATAATGCTTGGCATGTCCTAACTGCAGTAAATTTAGCCAGCCTGTACAATAGTCTAGTATAAGTAATCCAAAAGTATAGCTGGGATTGGGATTTGGATGGAAACTAGAAGAGATAGTGAGGACTGAGGACACAAAGAGTCCACAGATCAGTGCTAACAATTATGCCCTGCAAGGGTGTTCCCTTTTCTGTCCCTCTTGCCTCTACTGATAAAGGAAGAGGAACATCAGGAAAGACCATCTTCTTGGTTGTGTGGGCTGAGCAGTGAAGGACAGGCTTTTGAATCACTGCTCAGTCACAGATGCACAGGGTGACCTTGGACAACTATGTCTCTTAGTCCCAGGTCTCCAGAATCCCACACTCAAAAGAACTATGGCCTTTTGTCACACATGTTTGTGAATGAATCACAAATTCCCTGGGATGGTGAGAGCAAAGGGCTAGGTCCCATGAACCCGCAGACCAAAATGCAGGGTGTAGTTTAATAAATTATATTAGTTCTCTTACTTCTGCCAGAAAATTCTGCTACTCAGCCCTGGAATATGTGAAGTAATTGGGGCCAGCATAACATCACCAACTTAAAAGACAGGGAAGTGCCTTACAAAGAACAATGTGTACATCATCTTCATATCCACCCATTGAGTATTATAGTGTGAATTCCAGATCTTTTATGTTCCTGATGTCAGACAATTGTGTTAACCTTGGTTACTTCACATATTCCAAGACTGATCCTTGGCACAGAACTCAGGTTCCAGAGTGAGATTCCAACATTTACTATTTCTTTTTAGTGATTTTCATTGGAAGAATGAAATGTTCTGTCATCACTGAAAACCCATGAAGCTTTTCATGGAATATCCCAGACTGCTGACTTAATATATGTGTATGTTATGCATGGTTTTTTTATGAACATAACAGTACAGCACAAAATGTTACAAAATGTTGCATATAGTAACAGAAATAGACTAGATGGTTTGGAGAAGATTAAATTTTGACTGTCTCAGTTAGTAGCAATGTGAGCTGAGTTTATTTTATTTTCTTTCAAGATATGCACTCTCTCCACAAATTCAGATGGTGTGCTGATGGTTGTGATACAGAAGAGTCTGTATGTACAAACAAAATTAATGGAAACTATATGTCTATGAATAAATCTTGATTTGATTGATCATTTGTTTTCATGTCTTAATTTCTCTGCTATAGCAAGACTCTGCTAATACCATACTCTGGAAAACCAGCTTTGAACAGAACAAGCCATGGCATTTTTCCAGCTCTTGGCTACCTCAAGACTAGCTGTCATTACTGTACTAGAAATTGGATAAAGTCTTTGTGAAGCCATTGTTCCTATGGGCCATGGAAAATTGATAGGAATGTCAAGATAGGATCCAAATGAACCTGACATTTTATCATCTTGGCTATGATATCATGAATCTATTTCTAAAATGCCTGGGCATGGAGTACTTGCTGATATTTCAAGTGGCATTTCCAAGTATATGCAGACTGGAATAGTTTGCATAATTTTATATTTGGTACAATTTCAGAATTTCAGCTGAAATATTTAAATTATTTGAACTCACAAGCATACACAAGGTACATTCTAATTGGTGTCTGCTGTGGAATTATTAAACTATTTTGTTTCATATGTACATTTTTCCAAAAGTATGCATTGCTTTATTCATCTCTCGAAATTCATTGTTTACTGGAATTTCAGATCGGGGAGCTGGGGTGTGGGGGAGGGATATTTTGTCTGGTGATCTGGCAGACACTTACTCAAGTTTACCAACCCCCTTCAATCCATCATATGGCACCCATTTCCCCCATAAGCTGCATTCTGGTGGTTTGTGCTTAGTTTTGCCCCTCTAAAGCACCTCACTGTCTTGTGTAAAATGACATGAACACCAGATTTAGTCATACTTAAAGAAGACCTACTGAATTCAATAGTACAGATTAAGCATGACTAACAAAGCTCAAGTGTTTGAATAGGTCTCCTCTAAGTATGACTAAATCTGGATCTAACCCTACCTTTTTGCCCTGGGTGGAGATAAAGTAGGAAATCTTCCCTAGACACCCTGAGTTGTTTTGGAAGAGGACATGGGATGTAAAAAGACCTTGATTCTTCTTCTGCAGACAAGGACAGTTTATGTCAAAAAGCTAAAGAGCATGGAACTACCTGTTATTTCTAAAACTCTAATTGTTGACTCTCAACACCCTGGAGGGTTTGAAATGAAGCAATCCCAAGAGAACCACTGGCACTCTTCTGCACTCTCCCTGTTGTCCTGCCTGCAGCAGCTTTCCTTCTGTTCATGCTTTTTGCTCAGAGCTGTTACCTGGAGACACATTCCAGCAACTCATAGCTTGGCCCCATGGTGAAGTGATAATGGAACTGAGCAGCCCATATGACACAGTGCAGGCTGGATTATTATAGCACTGGGAGCTTTCATACTGCTAGGTTAAGTGTGCTTGAGCAAATACCAACCTGTGGAGATTGTCTCCATTACATTAATTAGTAACTAGGTGCAAAGACAGGGAAGTGAACCCATATTTCTGGGTCAGGGGCATTTGTTCTACCAACTGTGTTGGTGCAACATCAAATTGGGAAAGAACATAAATCCCACACAGTTCATATTGTTCAAAGCACTCCATTTTTCTTCCTTCCTTTCTGAATAGGTAACATAAGCCATTAGCACCTAGCCAGTCCCATGAACTGTGGAAGTAGATCCAGCTGGAAGCCATTTGCTTGGCTGCTCATGAGAAGTAGTCCCTAGCTTAGAAAATGTGTGCATTTTTGTGGTAGCCATGGAAAGATCAGCTTGGAGAATTGGATTGTCCATGTATACTGCAATAAAAAAGAGGGGGAACCATTCTCCATCTGCAATTGCTGTTTAGTGAAACACTTCAATTATAAGCCTCACAAAGGGGCTGAAATAACACTGCTAGGAGAAAAGGTTACAATGTTTGAAGCTGCTTAGATTAGAAAAAGGGTTAACAAGGGAAGTCATGATGGTGTATAAAATTATACAAGGTGTTGATGAAGTTCACATCCCACGAAGCTAACTGGTGTGAAATTCAAGCACACAGCACGTAGTTAAACAATGAAATTCACTACCGGAAGATGTGGCTATTAAAAAGTCTGGCAGGATTTACCACAGGGTTGCCTTATGTAACAAAAGCATATTAACGTCTTAGAGGGAATAAATGCAAGATAGGCCCAGTTTAGAAGACATTTGAATCAACTTACTTCATTAGTGCTTTTCTGTGTATCCTTGAAAGAGGCTATCTGACACTGCTTAACTACAAGCACCTCCTAAAGCTGGGTGTGTGAACATAATTAAGCAAAGGCTTGAGATATAGTTATGTGCTTCTCTGGAGGAGAAGAGGCAAAGACAAGGAGGAAGGGGAGAGAGTAGGAGAAAGGAACCAATCAGGTTACAGAACAAGCCGTTGATGCACCACGTTCTCTATCGCCCCCTAGTGTCTGGAAGCATGCAGAAGTGTTCCTAGTAACTCACTACCACAGTAGTGAGCTCTACCAGTTTAGATGGCTTTAAAAGAACATTCAACAAATTCATGGGCAATAAAGTGATCATTGGCTACTAATCATGATGCCTATGTTTCACCTCCTGTATCAGAGACAGTCACTTCTCAGTGCCAGTCACTGGAAGATGCATATAGAAAGGGGTGCTATAGCACTCACAAGCTGCTTGTGGCCTTCCAAGTGGCAGCTGGTTAGCCACTGTGGCAATGGAATGCTGGGCTAGACGGCCCTTCGGGTCTTAAGTTCTTAAGGAGGTGGTCAAAACCAACCTGCCAGTGTGTCTAATGCTCTGCTTGACTATCACTGTTCTGAGCAATTGCAGTGATCCTGCTGCTTGTCCCATGATGCCCCTCGCCTTCAGCAGTGTCAGTTCAAGTTCCTCCGATTATAGCGTTATTATAGCTTACCTGACCTTCATATCTATCTTGCTTTGTTCCCTATCTTGCACTACCAATTCTGGTCATGTCTCATGACTGTGGCTGTGACTCAGCCCTCCGCACTACTTTCGCTGGAGATGTTGGCATCCTCTTTGCTAGGATCATGCGACCCTCTGCTTCCCAACATCCCTGAATCACACTATTCGTAATACTCTTGAACCAAATTTATGTGTGTGCCCTTTGGCTGCACTCGCCAACAGAAGCTCCAGAGTCAGCTGGGAAACAAAGTTGCCCTGCCCTGCCCTGCCCTGCATGGACCATTCAGCTCCACAGGTCCTGCTCAGTGGAAGCATTATTCCTTTCCTGTATTAGCCTCCACCCTCCACCCCAAAATAAAAAAATTGGGGAATGCCTCTGCAGCATGCCTGACAGAGGTCTCCTGCTTTTGGAAAGATGTTGGGTTTTGCTTCAGGCAAAGAGGGCATACATGTCTTTTTAATAGGATCTCCGTTGCTAACCACCTGCCCATCATTTGACTTGTCCATCTATATTACTCGTTTTACCCAAGTGTTCAGTCATCTCTCTTGCAGCACCTGGTAAGTGTAAGTCTAGCCACATGTTTGTCTTTTTGCCTCAAAACATTCTGCATCAACCCATCAGTCCATTTCCCGCTTTCCTATTACTGGGCTGGTTTCATTGTGCCTCCTCCTTCTCTCACTGGCATCTTTCCAACTCACTTTTCATCTACCTAGCTGCAGCCAGTTGTCTCTCAAGACACACATATTGCTTTCCTGCTTGAATGCTTCATTTCTCTGTTTTGTCATGCAGCTCAGGAGTTTTTCTCCGGTCTACAAGAAAAAGTAAACAATGTCGTTGCTTAGGAAAGTTTCTATCAAAAGGAATGGAAGTTCCATTTCTTCAATTTATTTCAGTGACTTCGGCACAGGATACCAAGGGTTTGTTTTCAAATCGTAACTGTGCAAAGCCAGACTGGATATAAGTTGTGTGAATGCCAGTAATGTTTGGGTGACTCGGTATCCTCTTATAGAGAGGATGGGCTTCTATTTGAAAGGCTGCCAGATAGTCATCCTCTGTTTGAAGTGGTGTCATGTCTAATTCTGGTCGAAAGATCTTGAACCATGAAAACAGTTGCCCATCAGCAGATCAGCATTTAGCACCTGGACTGTAGCCACACAAATCACCTGATTACAGTCTCCTACATTACAGTGAGATATTATTATTATTATTATTATTATTATTATTATTATTATTATTTCTTTCCTAATTTGCATTAAGGCACACACACATTTGTTGTTCTTATGCCATCAAGTCATCTCTGACTTTTGGTGACCCTGTGAGTGAGTATCCTCCCAAAACTCCTGTCTTTGACAGCACTGCTCAGCTCTACTAAATTCAAGGCTGTGGCTTCCTTTATAGAATTGAGCCAACCCATTCATATTTGCTCTTCCTTTTCTTCTTCTACCTTTGACTTTCCCTAGCATGATTGTTTGCTCCAGTGAGTCTTGCCTTCTCATGATGTACCTGAAGTATCACTGTCTCAGTTTCATCATTTTTCTTCCACAGTAAGTTCCAGCTTGATTTGATCTAGGACCTATTTTTTGTCTTTCTGCAGGTCCAGAGTATTCACAAAGGTCTCCTCCAGCATGATGTTTCAAACACATCCATTTTTCCTGTGAGCTTTCTTCACTGTCCAGCTTTTCAAATAGTGATGTATAACCATGTGCAAATATTATACAAACCTCTTTTTTCCCCTTTTTGGGTGATACATTTATTTTATTTTATTTTATTTATGTATAAAATTTGTATGCCATCCAATTACTTGTGTCTCTGGATGGCTTACAGCATAAATAAAATGACAACCCACTCTGGCTGCAAGTTAATAAAAATACAACAGTAAAATTTAATATTAAAATATTGATTAAATAAAAAGGTCTTAACCTGGTGCCAAAAAAACATAAAATGACGGCACCAGGTGGACCTCCCTGGGGAGTGCATTTCCTCCTCCTCCTCCTCCTCCTCCTCTTCTTCTCCTGGTGATTCAACCAATGGAATGTTTTGCTACATAAATAGCAACCCTAAGAGAACCTGGGCACATCAGCACTACAGTAGGTGGTGAGATGGGGAAATGTACCTCTTTCTCCCTGCTATAGTCCCAAGGAAAAACTCCATATCCAAGCTGGTTGCATTAAGACTTCCACAGACACCAGTGGAGGCTTCCCCCCTAATGCAAACAGCAGCTGGAGGAAGAAGTCTCACCGGACCCACAGGCGTTTTCCCTTCCCACCTCCTTCAATGCCAGTGCTGCCCAGCCTCTTCATTCTCAGGGCTGCAGATTCTATAGCATGACATAACAAAATAAAAATAAAGATTACATTAACACAATTCAGTGTGCTTTAATAAGCTTCTGTGTTTGTACGGTATGGACCACATTCTTATTTTGTAGATTTTGATTTATATGTCAAACTGCAAAGACTGTATATTTTACTTTCCCCATCTTCTTTTGTTCTCTTCCAAAACAGCATCTGAGAAAATGTGCAATTCCCTGTGGATCTGAACAGAATGGCTGGCCCACTAGTGTTCTGATCTAATGAACATTAACTGTGACTAAGTCCCAGGGGGAGCCAAACTAGACAAGGTAATACAGGTCCATAGTCAGATATCCCATTTCTTTGCATTTTAGCAAATACCAGCTGCAAGAAGAGAAGCAAGCTGGATTGGATCCACAATAGTGGAAGAATGGGGTTGATCACACCACTTATCTAATGAACTCCACCACCTCAGCAAAGATGTTTGGTGTTTGTATTGTTTTTCCTAATGTGGAAATAGTTTGTTCCTCCAGCTATATGATCCTGATCCAGACTGGGACTCTGCACAACTGCTATTGCCAAATAAATCAACTATCTGTTTAGACCAGAAATCCAAGTACAAATTGCTGCTGCCTAGTTTGTTTGACCCTAAAACAAATGCAGGAAATAAATACAAATTAATTGTAACTAACCACAATGTCAATCCAATTGGACTTATACCAACCAGGTCATGCCTCTTCTGGAGGAATTATCTTCAGAAGATAATGTACAGCCAAACCTCTCAGTAGGGCACCTTGTTTCCAGGTAGTGTAAGCAGGGACATGTATTAGTGGTGTAGAGGAGAAAATTTCAACTGCATGACAAGCTACACTAACTAAAATGCCTTTCTTAAACCAGTGTTAAAGGTGCAGAAGCCCTGTGCTCTTTTTCATGTGGCCACCCTAGGTCTGTGGGACAGATCAGAGGGAACCTGGACCCTCTAGAGAGATACCTGAATCACCCCTTCCAGATGTAGAAGGACCTCCTCTTCCCTCCCTCCCACCATTCTCATTGAGAGGCAGATGCTGAGCTACTGCCTAACTGAAGGCAATTTGTGAGCCACCCCGAGGCTTCGGCGAATGGGGTGGCATAGAAATTTTCTAAATGAATAAAAATAAATTCAGGTACCCAAAGGTGCAGGCTAGATCAGTCCCCAGATGTGCCTGCCTCTGGAATAAGGCTTACTTATGAATGAGGCTTTCCTTGCAAATATTGTTGGTTTAAATTAAATGTATGCCACCCGGAGCTCTAACAGTGCTATAGGTGTGGTCTATAAATTTAAATAAATAACTAAATATGTCTGCACTCCAGACATTGTCTGTATACCATCCTATTTTACACCCGTCCTATTTTATTTATTATATTTATATTCCACCTTTCTTCTTTCAAGAAATCAAAGGAGGCTTCCCTTCCACCCTCCTTTCCATTTTATTCTCACAACAGTCGTGTCAGGTAGTTTAGGCTGAGAGACATTAAGTGGCCCAAAGTCAGCTCATGGACTTTGTGGCCAAGTGGTGATTAGAACCTGGGTCTCCTGAGTCCCAGTCCAGTACCTGAACCACAACAAGAAACTAGCTCTATGCTTTCATTCCCAGTTACCTTGCTCTGTGTGGGATCCTTTTGTACGGATTTCTGCTGATCACTAGAATCTCAGTCTTGGCACTCTCTGAAGCTGGTCACACTGACTTGACCTGGATTAGGGCCCAGTGGTTTAGTCTATGACACATGTGTGTTAGTAACATCAGACAATGTTGAATTGATATTTCTCAATGTTGAATTGATATTTCCAGCACAGGAAAGTCAATACTGTTTTGTGTGAAGTCATTTGACATCTTAAGGGTCCAAACTATGGAAGTTTAGACTGGGGTGTGCTGAGATGGAGGGCTTTATAAAGAAAATGGTGGATTATTTTCAATGATCACTCTCATCCAGTATTCTGTTCAAACCAGGGCTAAGTCACCTGCTTACAATATCCTACAAGAAGGATATGGGTGCAACAGCACTATCCTGCCCAAGCTCCCCAGCAACTGGTGCACACAGACATTCTTCCTTTGCTACTGGGGGTAGCGTACAGCCATGAGGACTAGTAGCCATCGATGGCCTTCTCCTTTATGAATTTATCCAATCCCTTTTTAAAGTTATCCAAAACGGTGGTGATCACAACATCATGTGAAGATGAATTCAATAGTTTAACTGTGGGCTGTATGAAGTAGTACCTTCTTCATTCTCCTCTGAATTTCCCATTGATCAGCTTCACAGGGTGACCCTGGGTTCTACTCTTATGCGAGATGAAGAAAAATAATTCCTTCTCCACTCCACACCATGCCTAATTTTGCACAACGTTAGCATGTCTGCCCTTGCTCATATTTTTCTTGAGCTAGATCATTTCTACTGATGTAACCTTCTTACACAGGGGATGCACTACAGCTCTGTGATTCTTCTAGTTGCCCTTTTCAGCACTTTGGCCAACTCTCCAACATACTTCTTTAGGTGAAGTGACCAGAACTGCACATTTTATTCTAAGTGCTACTGTACCATAGATGTGAAAATCACATTCTTATTTTCAATGCCTTTCCTAATTATGCCTGTTGGAGCTTGCCTTTTTCACAGCAGTTGTACATCAGCTTGACAGTTCCATCAGGTTGCCTACCCAGATCTATTTCTTGGTCAGCTGTCCTGAGCCAGCCCCTTTCATCCTTCCTCCTGGTTTCAAACTCAAGATAAGTGCCGTTCTTTTATTGAAATTTAACCAGATTGCAAAACAGTATAAACTCTAAATAACCTTCTACCAAAGTTGAAGGAGAAGCATCTGCCCATGTAAACACTTGAACCCAAACTAGAGAGTTCTCTGTTCTTCCCTTTCAGTAAAGCTTTTGGCTCTACTCTCAGGGTGCCTCTTCCTGCTGGAGCGCAAGATGGTGCAAGAGGCAAAGCCCCTCCAGCTGCCCAGCTAGTTTCTCCTGATGCCTCCTTACTGAGTTAAGGACTGGGCCTTGCCTCTGCACCCCCTGCCATCCTTAAGACCCTTCCACCCCTGCAAAGCAAGCCAACTCTCACCCTTTGCCTCTGAAACGTCAAAGCCCTCCCCTCCCCCCTTGATTCTGCACTTCCTCCTCCTCCTCAGAATCTGATGGCAAATCGATCTGAACAAGTCCATCACGAACAAGAGATGGGCCCACACCCTGCACACTCACTTCCAGCAGAGCTTCCACCAGCTTATACTCGAAGCTGCAATTGCTGTTGTTGTTGCCCTACATGCAGTACTTTATTCTTGCTTATATTGAACCACATTTGCCATATGGAGATCTAATCTCTCATTCTGGAGTGCCTTTGGTTTTAACCACCCTAAATAGATTGAGCACAGATGCACATTTGTCCGCTTCAGTGATCATTCCTATATCTGGATCATTTATGAATAAGTTGAGAATCATTGGTCCTGAAACAAATCCCTGTGGCACTTACTGTTTACCTCCATCATCCATTTATTCCCACTCTCTGCTTTCTATTTTTTAACCAGTTACTGGTTACTTTTTTAACCAGTTACTGCTTTCTATTTTTTAACCAGAGAACCTTTCCTCTTTTCACATGACTCCTAAGTTTGTACATGAGTCTTTGGTGAGTGAATTTGCCAAAAGCCTTTCAGAAGTCTGTGTAAACAGTGCCTACTGGATCATCCCATCCACTTGTTTATTAGCACTCTCAAAGAACTCTAAAAGGAGAAACAGGACTTAACTTTGCTAAAGCCACATTGATTATTTTTTCAGCAGAGTTTGTCCTTCTAAATGCTTACTAATTCAGCTAAATGGCTTGTAATTTCCTGGATCTTCCCTTGATTCTTTTTTAGACACTGGTGTTATAGTGGCCATTCTCCAATCCTCTGGAATAGAAGCTGGCCTAAGGGACGTGTTGCATATTTTTTGTAAAAAGGTAGTCGATTTCATATTTGAGTTCTCTAAGAATTTTGGGATGGATGCCACCTGGGCCTAGTGATTTATTAACTTTCAGTTTGTCAGTAGGATTTGGAATGTCATATCTGCCTTAGTTCCTCAGACTCCATTTCTGAAAACTTTAGTTCAGGCACAAATATCTGTCCTGTATCCTCTGCAGGGAAGACAGATGAAAAGAATTCATTCAGCTTCTCGGCAATTTCCTTATCCTCATTTAGTACTCATTTAATTCCAGTATCATTCAGTAGTTCAACTGCTCCTCTAGCTGCTTCCCTGCTTCTGATATATTTAAAGAAGTTTCTTTTGTTGTCCTTGATACAGGTAGTGATATGCTACTCAAAATGCCTTTCTGTACATTTTATCATCTGCTTGCATCACCTTTTTTCTGTCTAAACACACATAGGATTATGATCTCAGAGCATAATTAGCACATAACGGGAATGATAAGAAAAAGCACAAGCAGTCCTACAAAATAGGATGCACCAGACAAAATCACTCCATAGACTCACTAGGAACACTTTATTTGATCCTTCTGAATATAGCATCAAAACAGAATTGGAAACTCCATTAATACCATGCTCCATCTGGCTTTGTATTGTCTGTGCTGGATGGGAGACCCCCTCCAGGGGTCTTTCCCAGTTCTGTGTAGAATTGCCAACAGTTGAGCCTTTTGCAGCTCACAACTGCCCTACCACCAAATTATTGCCCCAAGCATACAGCTTCCTGTTTCATGGGTTTGCTTTGGCCTCAAACTTGGAATCCTCCTGTGCCCAAAGCAGGAATAATCTCCCTAGAACAGTTTTCCTTAAACTGGTGCTCACCAGATTTTCTTTCACTGCAATGCCTATTATTTCCAGGAAGTGTGTCCATCTCAGAGACGAAGGACACAATCCTATGCATGGTTACACAGAAAATGTCCTAAAATTCCCAGCATCCACCAGCCAGCATGATGGATAGTGAATGCCGGGAGTGGTAGGATTTTTTTTTTCTGTCCAAGCAAGCATAGGATTGAGCTCTAAACCTTTTATTCTTTCCCTCTTTATCTGTGTCTTCACTTCCATTCCCCTCCTCTCTCATTTCCCCGTTGCCCTGTGTATGTTCCTTAGGTCATAAACCTGCCCTCCTACATTCTGTAGAGCAGAAGGACAACCTGCAGGCCATGGTTTAATTTCATGCAGCCCTCAGCCTAATTTCATCATACCCAGTCTTTGTCCATGCTGGTTGGGAATGACGGGAGGGCACCAAGTTGGCAAAATTTGTCCTAGATGAACAAGCCTGAGCAAACTGCCTGATCTATCTCCCTCTCTGCCCCCTGCCTAGGTCAATTTGCAAACTGAAATTTGCCAGCTTTCACATTTATCCAAGTCTAGTAACTATTTCCAGGTGTGTATGTGGTTCCATATAGTGTTTCTGTCTTGCAACCATTTTAATCTACATTTTTTTTAAAATCCTGCATGTAAAATACTCATCATGCTGAAATGCATAGAAAAATAGTATTTGGAATGGAACAAATTAAATTTATGTTTAACTCAGGAAGTTAAGGTAGAATCATGGCAAACAACTGCAAAAGGTAAATTGGAGGAAAATGACAGAGAAGAATCATTTGGGCATCCATAAGGCATATCTTGGGCAAATACCTTGCCTGATGGACTTTTACTTCTAAAGCTTATAAATATTATTCATTTATCATTTTGTGGTATGCTGCTTATGCTCTTCAAAACTAAACAGCTAAGGAAACACCAAGAAAGTGAAATCTATAGGACATCATAGCAAAAGCAAACCAGATTATTTGATAAATATTTGTGTGTGTGACTTTTTAGCTGGATTGAAAATGAAAATAAAGTTTCCATAGAACAGATGCAGCATGGGCAGCATGTCAGGGTACAGAGAATTACAATCTGTTTTAAACAGGAGGTGTTTGTTAAATAAGATGGAGACAAATGCTGTCAAACACTCTTTCACGCTGTTAGGGCTCTAGTCATGTCTTTTGTTTTGATTAGGAACTGCACCCTCACATCACACAGAGATATAATGGTAGAATGGAACAAAAATTAATACGGCATTTGCTTAATGGATAGCAGTCACAATTCTGAAGATTGTGATTTGGTGTCACAACAACATGAGATTATTGAAAACAGTTCGTCAATACAGTCTATCATCTTGCTCACCTTGATTTCATTCTGCAGACACATGAATGATGTCTCTTTGGGTAAGAAGGCACTGCTCTGAGGTCTGACCAAGGATGTTTCCAGACAGGTCTTTTATGACACCATCATTCTGCCTCATTAACAGAATTTTTCTGTGGCTCCACAGCATCAACTTCCACTCATAGCCTTCCTGTGGTTTCCCACCATTTCTTTTCTTTTCTTTTTTTAAATCGAAAATCTGTGCAAGAGAGGGAAAAAACCAGAACTGTTGTACCACGGCTACTAAGTTATAGCACTGGGAGCCCTCCATCTGGATGCACCCCTAATTTTCCTGCCACTTTGGGATTTCAATAGCCACTTCATGATTTGTGCTGGCTCTGGCCAGTTGCTCCTCATGTGCGGGGGATTTCTGAAGTGTCTGCATTAGCAACTACAGATGCAACCCTATACCCCATGCCCACAGTGGTGATCTCTGGTGCACCTTGTGCTGCACACTTAATCTAGCTGACCTTTTCTAGCAGTCTACATTAAATGCTGCAGAGAGGAGGGGAGGAGGCTGGGATACCTCACCCTCCCTCTCCACAGTGCATCCTTCCTTTCCCTCTCCAAGCCCAGTTGCTACCTTGAGGGAGGCCATGAGTACCATTCTTTCCACACCGGCTGGAAGGGACTGGAACCTCAGTCTTTGGAGTCCCAGCTTCAAACTTGCAGGCTTTTGGAACTGAGACTCCAAATAATCCTATGGCCTCCTAGACAGTGTCAGAAAATCATAGGACTGCATCAACAGACGCTTTGCAGGAACTGAGCTGCTTGCCAGGTGGTCAAAGCCCATCTTTGTACAAGACTCTGGCTCCTTTGCAAGTTACATGCTGAGCAAGCTTTGCAAGCTAAAAGCATTTTAGCACAATAGCTTCCCTCTCCAATGATCCATCTCAGCTTTAAAATATTGGGAAATTCATTGGGAAATTCCCAGATTTTTTGTTTGTAATGCAACTTCAGGAATGTTACTCACCATCAAAGTAATAAGTTGTTTCCACTCATGCTAACTTTGAGTGCATTTAGTTTGGCTCCATGTAAGCTGCCTAGGAATGCCTCAGCAGTTATAGGTGGCCTATAAATACATGTATAAATGCATGTCAGAGGTCAACCATGTGCCCTTTTTTCTTACAGAGGATGTAGTCCTTTATTTCAAAGGCCTCCAGAGGACAGTCTTCTGTTTTGCAACTGCCCTCAGCAGGATGGAGGAAGACTACAAATCAAAATATCCTTTGGACAGGTAGAACTAATCACCCATTTCTTGGGATGCAGACCATCCTTTCTACTTGTTCTTGTTACTCTTGGGCTCACATTAAACGTGTATGCATACACACATAGTGTTCCAATGGAGAGTCACTCTTCATGCAGATACAAAGAGCCATGAAAAGAGAAAGGGAAACTTCTCTCCAAAAGCCTCTCCAGTTGTGGACCAACCGCTCAGAGCCTTCTCATTGACTAAATCCCTTAAGGTGCAATCCTATGCACGTTTAGACTGAAATAAGTACAACTCCCAACGTTTCCCAGACAGCCATTGCCTTTATAACCTGAAGAGATGCACTAGAACAATACTACACCATATTATTAGCTCCATCTTAAATAATGCCAGACAGCTCTTATTTATGGAACATTTCTTCACAGCAATCTCAGGATGTGTTGGTCCCACCTGCAGCCTTCTGAAGCCTCTGCAGCTATTAGCAAGGTGCTGATAGCATACCTCTGATCTTTTCAAAGAAACTAATCTGCATCCCAGCCTGTACATTTCTGTCATCTCCATCACCCACATAAGAGCATCATCTCATTGAGCATGCCATCTCATCAGAGATTCCACTTGCAAGTTTGTTGTTTCCTGGGGTTAATTTATTTTAGCAGTTTTATTTTTGGAAATATTTAATGCTCAGGCATGCAAACATTTGCACTTCCTTCAGAACTAATAATAAACCTTTGACACCAAACACTGGCAGGATCAGTTAAAAAATCTTCATACTCATAATTCACGATGATGAAGAAATGCATTGACAGTAATCTCCCTGACTTCTATAAGAAGAAAAAACAAACAAAACGAAGAGGTGTATGTATTTCCTCCAACAATGAAAACAATTTAATACATTAGTTTATCTATGCTAATTGTTATTCTCAGGTTGCCAGATCACCTTCGTTGCTATTTGCATGCATAATGGTTGTCCCTGCTTGTTGTTAAGCATGAGCTGAAGGCACCTTTGCAAAATTTTCAGGAGGCACTAGGTGCGGGAATAGCTTCTAGCTGGAATTAGTGCCTTTTGTAGCAGGGGCATCTAGCCTTTCTTCCACTCAAGCAGCAAAACCTCTCATGCCAGTACAGTATCTATGCCTGTTTGAGGAACCTCTTTGGAGTTCCACAGGCAGTCCAGCAACAAGGCCTTCTGTTGCCACTTCAAAGGAGGGTTAAATTTATCAGTTCCTCTTTCTCCTGCATTCGTTTTTTTTTTTTTTTTTTAATCTCAAGCTCTTTCCCAGGAAGCACAACACTGTTCCCTAATCTGTGTTGCATTTTTTACCATTTTTACCATTTCTGGCATTTTTTACCAGAAACTTTCTATCAACTCTAGACATTCCAGGCCATGTGACACGGTGGTCACAATTACAGGATATTTGCACAGAAGAAGATTATAGAATCATAGAATAGTAGAGCTGGAAGGGGAAAGAAGACCATTGGGTCCAGCCCCCTGCTCAGTGCAGGACGCCAAGTTAAACCATCCCTGTTGTTTACGGGGGGGGGGGGATAATAGGACTGGTAGTTTTACAAATAAGTGTTTTGCTTGCATAAGAAGATAACAACGTAAAGCAAAGGGGGCATACCTTTTTGGCCCAAATGCCAAATAAACATGACCAGATCCTTTTAAAAGTATCCATTCTGTTTCAATTCTTTCCCACTACTCTTTCATTTTCTTTTCTTTCGGTTCAGCCCCTGCTGAGATCCAGATTTGTAGTATGTGTGTTTGTGCATCCTTCTGTTTTTGGGCATGCTTTCCCCGGGCCTTGCTTGTGTTAAATGTTCTATAAACCGCCAGAATATAATCGATACAGACCTGATCACATGGATCCATGTGACAAAGGGAAAAGTCACCTTCCCCCACATATCATAAATATCCTCAGTCCAAATTAGTTAAGACTTACTGGCATTTTTCCCCTTCATAATAAATCAATTGCAAAATCATTGATCAGGGATGGTTTGCTTTTATGGCATAATATATTAACATTTTCTTCAAAAGAACAGATTATTGTTCATCAGAATGCCAGTTTATGGGACACACAACTGAGAAAATAATTATTAGGCATAACAAGTAATCAGTTGATATTTGTAGTTGGCTGAGCATGTACTGGTGGTTATTTTGTATACATCTGATGAATAATTGAGTGTAATTGATTAATGATTAATTAATTCAGACACCAGAGGAGCCCAGATAAGTGTTCAGAGCCTAAGCCATTACCTGACACAGCAGTCATATCAGCATCAAAGCCGTGGCCAGGGAAGGGGAGAATTGTTTGTTCAGATCTGCATGAGAGTCATTTCACTGGCAGACAATAGCTGCGTAAAAACACATTACAAGGCTGCATGAACATCTCTTTATGCAACATGATGTGATGACTGATGAGCTGGCCTGTTTATTTTTCCAAGTTTAAATAAGGATCCTCACTGAGCTGGATGTTCAGAAAGGATCTCTGAGCGCTTCCAATTTACAAAGCTTTTGTTTCAGTACACACAAATTCATTATTGTGTTCATGGAACCCTAGCCTCCCTGCCTCATTAGTGGGCAGACAAAAATAATCATTTAAATAATTATTCCTATATCCAGGGCTGACTTAACCATTAAGTTAAGTACTCTGCAGAGCAGGGCCTTGGGCAACCCAGAGTGCCTTCGATGCTCTAATTAGAACTTCTTCATGTAGAAGGTTGGTCTGCCTTGCTCCATGTTCTGAGTTTTTAAAATTCTAAAGATCTTATCATATCTTGGCTGCCTTTTATCAAAAACAGGATGGGGAATCATTTTACTTGGTATATAAAAATAATAATTCATTTTCCTCTTTCTCTGAGCAGTAGAGAGTTCAAGGAAGGCTTAATAGCATCCCTTTCCTTTCCCTTGATGGAATAACTGCCAGACTGGAGGTGGAGTGATGACCACCTATTTTGGATGGCTTCAAAAGCGGATTGAACAAAATAGTGGAGGAGAAAGCTCTCGGTGGCTGCTAGTCCTCAAGGCTATATGCTATCTCCAGTATGAGAGGCAGTCTGCCTATGCACACCAGCACCTGGGGAACTTGGACAGGAGGTGGCTGTTCCATTCTCGGTGCTCGTGGATTTCTCCTGGGCTGCTCTGTTCTGTGTGAACAGATTGCGGGAAGGCGTTGCTCCTTGGCCCAATCCAGTAGGGCTCTCCTTGGGTTCTTCCCATGTCTTTATAAATAGTCTGTTTACATATATAGGTTGACCAAGCCCTGGAGGGCATAAAAGGAGCAAGCAGTGCTAGTTCCAAAGCAGTGTCAGCAGCCTGGCACTGAAATTAGCCTGCTCCTTTACAGGAAGCTATTCGTATTTCTGCCTGCCTAGGCAGTGACTATTTCGGCCCACTCTGGCACATTATTCCAGACACAGCCTAGGTGGTTGTGTGTCCTACTTTGCAGTAGGGAGCCCTCTGTCTGAAGGCTTTTGGGGAACAACAGTCGTCTGCTTCAGGGTTGGGCAACTGTGGTGGTAATTGCAGAAGACAATTGTATTCTGGCATGTATATTGGCATGCAGAGCTAGGTCTGCTGTCATGCAGTTTTCTCTACTGTGAATTCCAGAAAGTCTCAGTACTGAACCAATCGTTTCTTGGCAGACTTACAAGGATGCCTGGCTTTAAAACTGTTTTTCTTGTCATAGCTTATATGACCTTGTTTTTATATTAGGGAGCAAATGTGGTTTGTACATCTAAACTATGTATCTAGATATATATTAGCC
Organism: Varanus komodoensis; assembly: GCF_004798865.1. Lineage (NCBI taxonomy): Eukaryota > Metazoa > Chordata > Lepidosauria > Squamata > Varanidae > Varanus > Varanus komodoensis. The sequence continues at coordinate 127,676,773 of NW_025335268.1, forward strand.
ACCTGCCTTTAGATCATCACTTATCACTGGGCTTTGGGTGTCAGTTCCCTTCCATGACTAGCCGTGACTGATCACATGCATAGGGCACAAAGGTGGGCTATGATGTGAAGATCTAAGTGTAAAATCCCTGGAAGTTATCCAATTATTTGCACTTCAGTCTCAGTGCAGAGTGAGACTGCAGATAGTGTTGCACAGATTGGTCAGCTTGAGGTCCATCTGCTGCTGTCCCCAGCAATGGAATGGATATAAGCAGATTTTGTCCTGTCTTTCTTGCAAATTTCTTCTGTGTGAGTTGCAAGGAAAAACTTGATACAATTTGTTTCTCCCTTCACTTGAGTGTGCATTGCCTCTCAGTCTTAAAGGAACCCCGTACTGTCAGCAGGACAACAACCATGGTCCACAGGCTGCATGCATTCCCTTGCTACACTGTAGACTGTAGCAACAACTCCACCCCACCCATACACACATTTCCCACCACAAACCAAAAAAATGGTGGTGTTAGCACTCTGGAGAACAAAAACGGTCAAATGGTCCTGAACCTAAATTTGCCCATTTCACTGCAACCGATGGAGTGTTGCCCATGGGAGCAGGGGGCTTCCAGGGGGACAAGGATGGCCACTGGACATCCCATGAACATGCTAGCCCCCAAACATGCCCACGTGCATCCTCTGTCTGAAGGGCTGCGCAATCCATTGCTGGTTTCAGGATAGGCAACCATATGAAAGGAGAGAAGAGACCTTGAGGTGGCCGCTCCACAATGAGCATCCAAAGTGCCATGCAGATGGCCTGGCCATAGAGCTTCTCTGCACAAAGCATTTCTCATCCCTTCATGATTCCTTATTCATGGTTGTATGTGACTTCCTTAATAACTCTGTGAGCCTCAAATTTTGCTTCTGTGTCTAAACAGTGCTTTCTGCAAGTGCCTGTAGAGCAGAAAAACGTGGTATTCAATTGTAAAAGTGAAAGAAAATGTGTTTGTCACTTGTGCTATATGTGCTATTGCACTATACCACAGTGCAGACCAGAGGTTAGGTAGCGGAAATGCAGGAAAGGAAATGTTCCTTACTTAGTCTTTGGTTCTCAAATTCTGTGATAAAATCAAAAGTAAATACAGTGCATTAACAGCTGTATGTTTTTTTAAAAAAAAACCCTGTAATCCTCCCCTTTATGCTAAAATAGTGTGTTTAAGTGTGCATTTATACATACGATTTTGCACATACAAATGTTTGTGCACCTCTTTTTGGTGATGCTTGTCCATTGGGGAGAAGGGTGGGGGAGGAGGATGCACGAGGGACCATTCTAGACCCGCCAGGTATCCATCGTGCTCAGGGCCGTCTTGACAGCATTATGGGCCCCGGGCAAAGCAGTGTACTGGGGCCCCTACGACAACTACAACTACTATTAATTTTGGAAGGTTTCCAATTTTCCAAGGGTCAACATACACAGATTAGTATGGGGCCCACGGGCAAGTGCCCATCAGGCCCATGCATTAAGACGGCCCTGATCGTGCTCCATTGACAACCAGGAAACTCTAAACTTAAGGGCAGGATAACATGATTTCTCCACTTGAACCCATAAGGCTTAAAACAACAGTGATTGTCTAGCCAGTGGAAAGAGCAGCCCATTCACAGTGCTCTCCTTTACATATAACAAAGCCATCCATCAGACAATACAGTGCCATATAGATGGCAAATTGTGGATTTAATGCAGGTCCCCCATTTCCTCAATCTACCATTTTTCTACCTGATTTATGAGCTACATGCAGATTAAATGGCAAGATCTTCAGAATAAAGCAAATCAGACATTGGCATGTTGCATTCCTTTTTCACTGTTTCCCATTCCTCTGTGGTTAGTCATCTGTTGTTTACAATCTATTTATCCTTCAAAATAAAAGTCAGTGTCTACAAATAACCACAGCGTGTACAAGACACAAAACTATGATATTAGATGTGTTGGCTTTCTGTGTAATGCCTGAGCCAGCCCAAACAGTATGTCACTGTTCAGCCGTCAAAATTTTCCCTAAGTGCACCTTTTACACTGTCGCTCTGATGCACCACACAAATCCATTTATTTCCATATCTTTTCATTGTGCCAGAATTAATGCAAACATTTAAGATATTTTTATCCTACAGTACTTAAGAGGTTCACTTCATAAATTAATGCAAATAGCATACAAAGACAGGGAGTTCGCTGCATTTTTTCAGGCCAGGTCTGGGGGCTGTAAGACTCTCCTAGTGTTGCTGGACTGCAACTTCCAAATTTCTCACCATTGGACATGTTGACTGGGGCTGATGGGAGTTGTAGTCCAATGTTTGTCAGGGAAGCACCCTAGAGGGAAGCTTCCTCAAGTATAAGGAAGTACTACAGCATACTCCCCACCACACCCTCACAACTAAAATAGCCCTTAGTTGAAAGCAGAAGTGGGTTCCTTCCCTTGTCACTTGTGAATCACTGTTTCCAGCATGCTGCAGTTTTGCAACACGAGCCCTAATTATTCCATCCCACCCCTCAATGGTTTCTCCCTTTCCTGCAGCAGAAACAGCATCTCATGAGCTCTTCTTTGGCAGGAAGACGCCAGCGGAACCCCTTCTCGTTGTTAAACCTTGTATGGTGGCGTGGTCTTCCTGAGCTCTCAGCAACTTCTTTGGCTCATAAAGCTCATGAGGCTGCAGGGATGGCCTCTTCTGCAGTGAGCCCTGCACCATATAAAAGCAAAAGGCGTAACAACTGTTAGCAGAAGCCTTTGAAAGGGGCAGCACTCGTTTCTCTGCAAGGATGGCAATCAGGCCTACTTTAAGAGGGTAGTCCCCTATCTGAAGGCACCCTTTACTTCAAAGGCGGGCAATATCTGGATGTTCAGGTGCCACCTCAACTCCCCTGAAGGCCACTGCCCCACCCCTACTGCTACACCACCAAATTTCCCACAAACATCTGGCAGCACGGCGACGAAGAGGCCTGATTCTTCTTTCGCACTGGCCCCTTTAGCTGACACTCCATCAGTCCACAGCTTGCTTTGCTTCCCTGTTTTTGCTACCACACTGCCAGATCCTGGGGGCAAATTTGGTAGCCACAGCAGTGGAAAGGTGCAGAAAAGGCCAGGGGCAAGTACAGGCTATCCACTGCACACAGTTGCTTCTTCCTGAAGGGCTGCTCTCCGTGTATATGCATGTCCTTTGGTGATGCCTTTGGTGTCCTTTGTGATGTCCTTTGGTGATGCCTAATGATCAACCTGGGGCCTTCTCTATGACTGCCTCAGCATTGTAGATCTCCCTGCTCTAAGAGCGCTGCCTGATCCCTTTATTGTTTTATGTATGCACCACTTGCTCATCCGAGATTATTTAATCTGACTAATTTTATATAGGTTGTCTCTGCTCTCCTGCCTCCATTAGAGTTTTGGTTCAGTTGTGTGTATGCTTATTTAAAGCTGTTTTAAGATTGCTTTGGGGGTTGTTATTGTTTGCCCTGCCTTGGGCATCTAGTGAAGGGAAAGGGGGGAATAGACATTTCTTTAAGCAATTATCCAACTGAGAATCTATCAACATGGATAGAACTGACTGGAGGGGAGGGAGGGAGAGCTATAAGCCCTGCCTGCAGTGGCTCTTCTGCCTTTGAGGTGGAAGGCAGAGCAGCCTCTCCTTCTCCCTCTTTAGTGGTCCAGGAATGCTCTTGAATTCCTCACCTTGGGAGGGAGCCTGAAAGTGGAGCCAAATGTGTGATCACAGACAGAGCTTTGCACATAACTTTGGATGTTTTACGGTGATGAAAAACAATATTGAGCTCTGAGGTGCCTTCAAGACTAAAACACGTATTATAGTGTAAGATTGCTAGAGTTGGTGAACTCTAGAAGGTAAGATGCATCAGTGAACTCATGCCTCTTCAGGGCTGCCCCATCAAACAGCAGCTGCCTCAGACGGTTGATTTTGGATGTCACAAAAGGGCAGCAGTTTACATTTATTGTACTTTACTGCCAAGGAAGAGGAGAGAAGTTTGCAGGATTTTCTGTCTCAGGTGCCAAAATAACCTGGTTGGCCTTGACTTGGGAAGAACGTTTGCTACTGCTCCTCACTGTGAAACATGTCCTGAGCTGGACTTGATTGATTTTTGATGATAATTTCTGATCATATGATAAGTATCCACTTCTGCTGCTTCCACTTCTGCCACCGCCTCTCCTTCTCCTTCTCAGCACTGGCTTGCTAATCTTCACATTAGCACTAAACCAAATGGCAAGGTATGCAGGAAAATGCTGTCTGGTTGTAATCTAGCTGATTCATCCTGGTTGCATTTTCAAACAGGCAATTCAGCCTGCTTCATCAACTGAAAATCTTTGGGGATTTCTTTCCAAGGGTCCCTTTATCAAGTGGCTGCTTGCAATTACAAAGCTTACAGTTATGAAGCTGAGGCCCAGCCCCCTAATAGCCCCCATATTTTTCTCCCTCTCCTCCCACCCCCTTCCTTTCTCGCCCCAGCACGTCCCTAATCATGGCAAGAAAGGTCTATTCTTCACACCAAAATGGCTGGATGATGATATCTGCAGCCAATTTCTAGCTTCACAGAGCAGAACGATTGCTATTTAGCGCCGTAAAGAGCATTGGAAACTCTGCTCCCCAAAGGTTACGTTCAGATTATGCAGACAATTGCAGGCACTCGTCTGCTTTTGCCTTGAGAGAACTGCTGGCTGCGTAAGTCTGAAAAGTAGGGTGTCTGTCCTTGCCTGGAACATGCTTGTAAGGCTCCTCGAACAGTATCTTGCCTCTCTAAGTGTCACTTTCTTCCCCCACCTAATTCACAACCTCATCATGTGGTCATGAAATTCTGTCTATGGGCACACAGCTGAGCCTTCATTCGATTTTCATGCCAGAAATAGCACACCAGAAGTGCAAACATGCAGCACCGCAAATCACTATTTGATCCTTCATTTATGCATAGCCTAATCTGTTCAGGTGGCCATTATTAAATGGTTGACATTTATCATTTAATTAGCTTGCCTGCTTTGGCAGGGTTTGCATGCAGGTGATAACAAAGCTGAATCCATACTACCCATTTCCCTCCTTTGAGCTGTGCAGGAGCAGCAGTTATTGTGCGATAAAAACATTTATGCAAAAGAGCCCCTACACGAGCACTGGGAAATGGGCAGCCCCTGGGCAGCATATGCGGCTGCCTGGTCACCGCCACGCCTGCTGTGCCACTGAAAATCACCTCCACCAACCTGCAGTGCTTCTTGTTTCCAACAGCACCGAGCTTCCTGCAGCCTGCAAAACAGCTATTTGGTGGGCTGCTGAGAGCACCTTTCTGCTGGGAAATGGGTTGCATGTCCCCAGGCAGCTTATTGCCTAGCAAAATCACCATTCCAACATGTAAATCTCCTGTAGCCGGCTTCTCTGCAGAATGGAGCTTACCACAACCCACTGCACAGGTTCTGCAGAGTCTAGTTCTTCTGAGAATCAAAGTATGCACTACGCATGTACCTTGTTCTCTAGCAGAATCCCTGAGATTCTGGTACAGCAACCACTTCCCATGACAGCAGGATAAGGTGCCTGGAGGGTTCTAGGTAGGGCGCTTACCACATCCTTCACCCATAGGAGGTAAACAGAGTTGTGCCCATGTATAATCCACTGAGACCATTGTTGTGCTTTCTGATGGAAGGGTTCTAATGCTACTGGTTAGAAAACACTATGCAGCTACTCCATCTTTTTCTCCTTAGTAGATTTTTTACAAGAAATGTTTTACATAACGATGCAGGAGGGTTACAAGAGGAAGGTTCCATCATCTGGATCCACTGCAAAGTTCCATGAATGAGGCACTATTAAATGCCAACATTAATGCCTAGCTCAGAAGTGTACCATGCTCTCTTCTGTGCACCATCAAGCTTCATCACCTGGAGTATTCAGTACATTTATGTTCCACCTTTTTTCTGCACAGAAGTGAACATAACATATATAAGGTCCCAGGAAATCTTCTGTTCAGGATGAGACAGATCAAAAACAGCTTGTTGGCTCTAGCATCATCAGACTTGATCCCCTTATAAGGACACCGTAAGCAGTGTTGGTCTAGCTCACTTGAAAAGCATAATTGAAAAAAATATGTTTTTCTTCCATCTAGAAATTGGATAACAAATTTCTCTTTTCTAGCTCAGCTTCTGTGCTCTAAATAGAAACAATGGCAAGTGGGAGAAATGCAGCAGGTGCAATTTCTCTGAGCATGCAGATGCAGATCTCTTGATGGCCCTAACTACATGGAGATCGTCGTCTGTGGAGCTTACAATAGATTTGTCCAGAAGTGAGATGGAGTGAATCTCCCAAACCCATACCAGGAGGGTCCCCTGTGGGTGGTGGTAGGCAGATGGACAGCCAGGCAGGCAAGCTCCTGCTGCAGCAGCTCCCACTCAACCTCCGAGGATTGGCTGAGGATGCTGAGGTGGACAGTTGGCCATAGGAATCCGATGGGTCAGCTCTGCAGAGAACCAACAAGACTCTGAGAAGTCCTTGTGGCAAGGGACATTCCTGGAGATTGCCCTCGCTGCAAGGGAAGTTGTAATTGGGGATAGGGAAGGGCGAAGATGACTGGGAGATGAAGGGAAAATGGAGCCAGTGGCTTGGAGGTGGTGGGGACACAGCAGAGGATTGGGATCTGTGCATGGGAGGAGATGCAACTGGTTTCTGGTAGACGTGGTATAAGGTGAAGGAAGAAGCAGTGGTGAGGAGGCACTGGAGCAGAGAGATATGGTGAAGGTGCATACATGTTGCATGAAGTGGAAGGAGAGCTTCTGCCAGTCCTGCAGGCTTTGCCAGCCTTTTACCTCCAACTGTATCGGACTGCAACTCCCATAATTCCCAGTCAGCATGGCCAGCCCATTGGGTGAGGGCCAGTTTGGTCTATTCTACATTAGAAGTGGCTTTGCTGAGCCTCTGCCATCACTTGCCACTGCTTTAAACTTGAGATGTTGGGAACTGAAGCTGGGACCTTCTATCTGCAAAGCACGTGCACTGAGATAGGCAGCAGTCCTTTTGCTACCTGCTGGACAAAGACATAACTAATCTAAATCATTTTCTGTATGTCACATCAACTTAGGCTCCAGTTTCAAAGAATGGGCCATACATGCAAAACTGCTTGATCTATGAAAGAAAGAGAGGAAGGGAGCGAGGGAAAGAGTTAGGAAGGATATCTTCTAGTCTGATATTATTTATACATATTTGGCATGCACCCGTAACTGGTACACTTAATGAGAACATAGGCATTACTTTTGTTTAATAGGTATACTCAGAGACTATGCGCAGAAAGATAATCCTGCCATGGCCTTGTAACCATCAGTTGCATGCTGCACAGCTGTCTCAGCCACACTCATACCTCATGCAGCATATGAAGGAATCAGCCACATATAATGTGGATTTCTCGCAGGATCAGTTCTGACACCTCTACATGCTTAAATGCCATAAGCTAACACTGCACACTTACCTGCCAGTTGCTAACACTGACTGTGTTTACACAACTGCATGATGGGTTTCTGTATCCTATGGCTTTCTTTAGTGGGGCTTATTTTCAGGACAGTGCATACCGAGGCCATTTGTCATTTCTTCCAAACCCCAGAAAGGAATCTCATTATGTATTGCAGGGATCAGCAACGGGGTTGCTTGGCAAGCAGGGCAAAAATGGCTCCCTTCAACAGCTGAAGCATGCAAGGAAATGGATGCGGCAAGGCTGACCACACGGGGCAGCCACAAGACTGCAGTTGCGCACACGTGAAAGACCCCAAAACAGCACCATCATCATCATGACCACCACCACCACCGTTGTGCAATTTCTCCATTTAGAAATGAAAGGAAAATCTGATTATGCCTTTCTGAGGTTCTGTTGTGGGGGGAGGGTTGGATGAGTTCTGCCACAAAGGATGCAGGGGCAGGTGGCAGAGCTGGTTGAAGGACTGAGGGGAAGGTGGGGAGAACAATTCCCCTCCTGCCCCCTCAAGGCCAGAAAGGCTTACCAACTCATTCTCAGAGTAGGTGAGCACACAGTGCAAATGTGCCCAGTCGCTTGGCCCTCACATACATGCCGCCACACGATGCTGACTTAGCCACCTTCATGCAAAACCTCCCTGTGGAGTTTGGCCATCTCTCGAGCATATCACAAGACATGGGTACATTCAGCTGCCTTTGACCGATGCATGTTCACGCTTCTACAAGGCACTAATGCAGCATTTGGGTTGCTTCAGATTCCCACTCGGATCTTCAAGCTGTGAATACGAAAAATGACTATCCACCTGTGCTGTCATAATGTTTGAAACAGTTCTAAATTAGGTCTTAACATCCGGTAGGTCAGATGTTTAGAGCTATCCAGGGATTCCCAAACTAAGGAGACAAACACAGGAGGAAAGTGAGCACTCGAGCCCCATTTCTCCACAGAAAAATCAGCATTCGGGAAGTCCTTCTCTTCAGAAAGCTGCCCTCCACAAGTAGAGGGCAATGAAAGCTACAGTGGAGGAGTTGGGGGTATTGTATTCCTTCTGCTCCTGGGTTTAGGCACCCTTGGATGGGCCTTAATTGATTATTGCAAAGGTCTGTATTTTCTTGCTACTGAATTTTATCGAATATGTATTTATTGAATTGTATTCTATTTTGCATTATATGGAGGTTTTCTGTTCTTTTGCATGTTGAGAGAGTTCTGCCCCTGAAATGGTCTAAGAATAATCTAAAATAAAATTAAGATTATTCCAAATTATATCCAAATTTCAAGTCCTCCTCATTTCTACTTTCCCTGCTTCCTTGTATAAGAATCAGAGAAACTTGCTGAATGAGAATAAAGATGGACGCAATCCCATATCCTTTTTCCAAAAGTAGCCAAGACTATGACCAGCAGAAGCCTATAGGGAAGGCCATGAAAGCAAAAGCCCTCTCGTGTTGTATGCCCTTGCATTCAATGGTAGATTGCCTCTGAACATGGAGGTTCCACTTGATCACGACAAACAGTCATTGTTAGACCTCTCTTCCAAGAGCATCACTCACACAGACACTGCATAGGACACAGACACGGCTCTTTACATTGGGATGGAAAGTTCCCATTGCCAAGGGAACTATGGTGCCAGTCGTTGCTTCTCTTTCGTGGCCTTGACAGCCCCTGGATAACTTTGGGCCACTCATGGGCTCTTGGCTTAACCTGCCTCACAGGTTATTGTGAGGATAAAAAGAGAAGACATGGATTAGGCAAGCCATCCTGAGCTCTGCGAGAGGAAAAAAAGGCAAGATATAAATGTAATATGAAATAAATACCAGCCAGGAAAGGCAATTTTCATCAGTACTGTAGCAAAGGACTAAATTTAATAAATGAAATGAAATAGACTTTTAAGAGCATTTCAGCAGCTGCTTGCTTTATTTTTCATATATTTAATGCTGCATTTTAGAATCCCCTTCTTCCTGTTTTTAGATCTGCAGTTATTTATCTCTTTCAGTGCTGAATTTTTGTTAAAGCCTAAAAAAACAATACTTTTTCATGTGTTGTATTATGCGGTTTTATTACTGTTTTTAGTTTCACTTTTATTATGTACATAATATATTATGTATTATGTAAGGTGAGAGGCTCATAAACTGAATAAATGAAAATGACATGTAGCGCATTGAAAAGACCGTCTTTCTCGTTGTGAGAGCCCGGTTGGTGTAGCAGAGTGCTGCTTTGGGATTCGGGAGATCTGGGTTCTTGTCCCCACTTGCCTGAAGCTCACCAGAGAACTTTGGGCCGGTCACAGACTCTCAGCCTAACCAGCTTCACAGAGCTACTGTAAGGATAAAATGGAGAGGAGGGGGATCAAACAAGCCACCTGGGGTTCCTTGCAAGAGGAAGAAAGGCCTGGATATAAACGTAATATAATAATAATTGCTGTCACAATCCTGCTCATTCAACTTCTCAGATGTTAAACTCTTTACTTTACGGGCACCATAACTTTCACACTCCCTCATTGGGACAGTTTGCTCAAAGAGAGCAGCTTGTGTCATTACAAAGCAAGCAGGGAAAATATCTTCCAGAGCATCTTTTTCCTGTCTCATGGAAAAAGAACTAAGGCTGCGTTAACAATGTGCCTGCAGCTCTCTCTCGCTCTCTTTCTGGTGCATGCTTGTCATACATAGGATCGAACTATGACGGGCATGCACAAAGACCGCACCAGGTCCTACAACTATAATTGGCAAATGGGCCGGAGACCTCACCCATGGCACTCAGCCCCTTCGGCTAAATCTGGAAGCCCAGAGAGTGCCAAGCTAGCTGCCACTGATGTTCCCTCAGCTTCTCCGTTCCATGCACCCCCGCCCCCACGAGTCTTCATAACATCAGTCCTCCTGATCAACAGGAGAACAGGATGGCGCCTTCGCCTCTGCAGGTCATCTGCTTATGCCTTCATGCCTTGTAGCACTGCTGAAGAAGGCCTCTTGCCTTCCACAAGGCCAACTTCAGCCACAAGAAAGACTGGAAAGGGGCCATTACTGCTGTTTCCTGTAAGGGGCAGGAGCAGGAAAACTGTCATATTGTGAGGGCGTGAAGGAAGCAGTGCATGCACATAAGAGGCAGAAGGAGAATTTCATGGCTACGTTATAAGCGCACTTAATAAATGAGTCACTGTTCTCTCAATGGATAGACAGACAGTTACGAGCTCCGCAGATTACCTGTAGCTATTGTTGTGTGTATTCAAGTTCCCTTTCATGAAGAGGAGGTTTTTGATATTTTTGGAATGATCTGCAATTACCTGCAAATATTAGCACACATTGCTAGTATGCCGCATGTTTACCACAATTCCCATTACTTATGATAATAAACAATAGAATCATATATCATCGTTTAATGGTATGCCATCAGTATGCTGTCATACCAGAAACAAATACCATTGAATTATTTGGCACTTACTCCCAGGTAAGTGGGCATAGGATTGTATCCAAAGTATTAAGACAGACAACTGAGAAGGAATTCAAGGCAAAGCAAAATTTGTATTTCATGAAGTTAACAATCAGTGCATAAATAGGATGCCCTTGCTGAAGCTTTTACCCCAGGACTTGTCCTACTTGAAGAAAGCAAGCTCATTGGGTGAGCCCCCACCTCAGGCAGCAGATGGATGGGGAAAGGTGGCAGAGGCAGGCACGCAGTAAGCTCTGCTGCGGCAAACACCGAAGCAGGAAAACAGCCACTGTGGCTCTCCAGAGCAGCCACTGCCCTGCCTGTCCTATGACTCATCCTGACTAAGGCACAGGCAGGCAGCTGTTCTGCAGAATTGCACCAGCTGCAGCAAGGGAATGACCTTCACCAGAGCGAAGTGCCTCTCTCCGAAGAGTCCTTCATGAAGGGAAGGCATGGCAGGGATGCGACCCTGGAGATCGCCTGTGCCACTGCAGGAAGGGCAATCTTCAGGCCCTCCGCATCGGGGCCTCACTCTGGAAAGGCTACTGAGGGAAGCCAGGGGGAGGTGCTGGCAACTCACACCCCTGCTCCCAGCAAAGGCATGGCGCACTGGCTTGCATTCTCTCTGGCAGTGGTGGATTGTGCTCCCCAGGCCATCCCTGGCAGTGGCATTCGGTGGCCCACACCCCACCCAGTCACCCAGCGGCAGTGCCGTACCCTCCCTTCTCAGAGAGAAGCAGATCTTGCACCAGATTGTGCTGGAGAAGTGCTTGGGACACTGCCCCAGCCACAGCCAGGAGGGGCTTTCTGCTAGTGCAGCAAAGCGCATATTTCCCATTGTAAGAATGGCAGGAAAAGCAGGGGGACTGTGGGATAGGGAGGACATTATGGGTTCTAGGACCTCTGGAAAAGGAAAAGTAAGGAGAGCAGCCAGCCCAGGGTCAAGGGTAACTTGGTAGGCAAGAACACATCACTTGGATTCAAACAGAGTAAGGCAGAAAGAGTGGGAAGCAGTGCTGGCTGACTTGGCACTGGAGTGGGATGGGCTGCTTGGGCTAACACTCCAGGATCTGGCCCCGGAAAGGGACTGAACACCAGAAGGGATGTGCTTCAGATTCAGCCAAATCCCAGACTGTATCAAACTCATTCAAAAGATGTCTAAGTTCAAAGCAGGGCATCTCAGAAGGGGGTTGAATCCAAATGGAAACACTCCTGGAAATTTGGGACTGGGACTGGTCCCATGGCACAGACAGTATGCCACCTAAAATCAGTGCATTTCTCCAAGTGCACCATATGAGGAAAAGACTAGGGAGAGGGAAGAAGGAAGGAAGCAGAGGGGGTGTAGCTTATGATTGACATCTCCAGCATTTAATCATAGTTGATGGCTTTACCAGGGCTCTCCCACTTCCATGCATTGGGTGAGGGTTGATGCAGTATTATATTATAAGAGCATCCTGATTTTCAGTGTTCTCTGCTAGTTGTCCCTTCCCAGAGAAAACGGACCAAATTGGTCTCAGCTGAACTGGGCTGCTTCCAGAATCAGGAAGCTCTGGGCTGAATCTGGTGATCTGTTCACATGCCTACTGGGCCAGCACGTTGTCAAAGCATCCTAAGTCTGCCAGCTATTGATCTGGGCCCTGCAACCCATCCTGACTTCAGGCTTCAGTGGCTACCCTCCCCGCACCCCAGATATTCAAGAGTGGACACCTCCCTGACTGACAGCGATGCTGTATTCTCCCTCTGCCAGGAGTTCTCCCTCCGATTTCCATGGCCTTGCCAGCGCACAGCAAAAACAATCGCAGCTCTAATCAGCCTCACAGACAATGCTATTTCTTTCTCCAGTGATCTGCAGACTTTGGCAGGTTCATCACATTCTGTCATGACTTGTCTCTTCCTTGCTCTGCCTTTAATTTTTAAAGAGGCAGGAGCTCTTCAGCACACAAAGGTTTCTAAGACCTTTCACACCTTCTAAACAATGGCTCTGAGCTTTTAAGTAACAAGTGACAGAATACAGCAACTATTCGCACTATGAGTGTAGACAATCAATACCTGCTTACTAGAGAAGTGAAAGGGTTTAATTTCAAGTTATGAGCCTTACATTTGTGTGCGTGTGTTTTCCCCAGCAAGGTCTTTTATTGTGCATGTTTAAGCTAAACTACATGCTACATTAAGCACTTTGTGTGCAGTTGATATTTGCTTGTTGACGTACTTGTGCGTAAATACAAAGACCCCAAATCTTTCCACTCAGTCCCTTGTCTCCCTTTTAATTTATTGCACACATGCAGACACACAATATGCATGGGGACCAAATAAGAGAAGAAAATTTCAGTTGGCACTGATGGCGTTGTGGCAAATCTAAAGAAAACCAAGGCTGAACTGGACCAAGTCTGAACTGAAAACCAAGGCTGAATGTTCAGCTCGAGAGAGGGCCTAAATGGCCTCTGGGTGCGGTCCCTCATTGCCCCTCTCCCACCACTATGTGAAGGGGTGCGGTTTGGGTCAGCTCTCACTTCCAAAGCTCTGGTGGTGGCTGGCAGTCACAGCAGGAAGGGAGGGGCAGCGTTTCCTCACCTCCTAGCCAGACACACACTGAATTCAATAAGGGGAAATTATGACAGCTTTACCCGGGCAAGGTGGATGGGGCCCTCTTCAGGGAATGGAGGGACTGCATCCAAAGCTACCTCCAGCTGTCCTTTGTCCACTACTAGAGTACTCCACTTGGAAGCCCACAATTGAACACCGGGAACACCACTGGTGGTAGGTTTATGCATGCAGAACTTTCCATGGGCAAAATTGGGTCCTAGAGGGTGGAGCTGTTTTCCACTAACGAAAGGTGCCTCCACTCTATTCTAACCTCAACCAGCCAGAAGGTATGGCGTTATTGGTCTGTTAAATTTGATGTGACTGATAATCTAATTATTGGCCAGAAGAGAAGCTGTTCATTAGCAACATCACAGATGCCTTCTTGTGCTCCTTTGAGAAACAGAAATAAAGACTATATAAATGCATGAATGAAATAAGGTCATTTGCTGTGCCTGCCCTAAGCCAACCTGGAATATCCCTGCATGGGAGAAGGAAGTTGCCAGACAGAACCCAAGTGAACATCATGGAGAACAAGTGAATATCATGGTTATTGTGACAAAGGTTTTCAAGAATTGTCCTCTCTAGTTTCATTCTTTCTACAGTAGCTGTAATTTCTCTTCCCCAGGAACTCGAGAAAAACTAGAGTCATCTCTAGTTTGAACTGAGTGTAGCAGATGGCTTGCATATAGACACCCATAATGGAGAGAACATTACTAAATGAAGCACAAATCATGCTGTTATCTTGGATGGGCTTCTGAGGTTATCAGCTGTAGAGTTACTTAGCTCCCTTTCAAACACGCATACAAATATACATGCATGCACTCCTGCACCATTGTGAACTTAGATTAAAAAAAACAAAACAGTGATGTAATTCTATTAGTCAGTAGTTATCCAAAGTAGAGGTAATAATTGTGTTCTGTGAATGTGAGATGAAATATGGGATGAGGAATACAATTGCAATAAGGAATGTGCCCGATAACATGGACACTTGGCAAAGATACTCAAAGTCTGTATGTTGCTTTCCCCTTCCTCCTGCCCTCCATGAAAGCCATTTGGCTTGTACAGATTAGCAACACCCAATGAGGGAAAATATGCAAAATCCCCATCTCTCCTTTAGGGATGGAAAATAAGAAAGGAAAAGAGGCAAAGGGTGAAGCCAGAGCTATTCTTTAAGTGTTCGTAGCCATCCCTCAGGTGCGGGGTGAGCTTGGCTTCCTCCATGTTCGCAGCTGAAATGACAGGTCCACATAATGATGAATTGAACAAGTTGGAATTCGCCACAAAATCTTGCAGTGCGGAGTGCTCTTTGCGTGTCCTTTCCCAGGATACTCCTTTCTGTTCTCACCACAAGGCTATCTGCCCCTGTTTTGTATAACTCTGTCTCCAACAGTAAGTCTGCAGTGTATGCCTAATAAGGATGCTCAATTTTCATTGGACTCCAAGGGAGGGTAGCCCCTTTGGAGATATTTTTCTTAGAACTTAGACTCAGAGAATGAGTTTTCTATAGTGTGGCTGAGCAGCCAACCATGTCCCCCATGCAGCTGCCCATGTGGTTCCAGGGTGGTATTCACCTTTAAACAGAAAAAGAAAGAAAGAAAAGAGCTGCTACACAAAACTTTTGCATTCATTTGTTGAATGATCAGGGTTTTTTAAAGGAAATTTTTAGAAAATGCAAAACTGCTCCAGAGAGGTTCTGCGTGACATCATGAGAATCCGGGAAGAGCAGAAAGGCCGGCCTACAACTGCTACCAAGCTGTTGAGTCAGATCCCCTCCTCCCCCCCACCCCCCAACAGAATGACAAAGGAAGTCTCTTCTTACAGGGGAAGAAAACCCCTTGTCTGAAGATTTAAAGCATCCATATTCATTGTTCCCCATCTCCACACATACATAAAACATCAGGCCTGTATTCATATTTAAGCATGAACTCAAACCCATGATTGCTGTGCTCTTGCACCCTAAGTCACCACAGTATAAGGGGACTGCCTCGGGTGGCAGGTACCAGGGGATGCTGGGCTAGTAGTGTGGGCGGTTCCTCTTGCCCCTACGCAAGGCAGATGCTGTCCCATTGCCAGTGTCGCAGTGGGATTTAATTGCCAGTCATCATCCCCTAAAAAGAATTGGGAAAAGCACGCTTTTGTTCTTAATGTCAGAATGCAAAATGTCTGTAGTCTAACCATGCTAGCAGTACTCCCCAGGAAGCTTGGGGAACGGGGATGAAAAACTGGAGGGGAAAGGGGAAGGAAAGAGAAGAACAGGAGTAATGTGAAAAGGAAGCTGGGAGAGTAAAGCGTGTGCACTGCCTACTGTGAACCTCTTACAAAGAAACTACAGAACAAACACGGCATCTCAGCCTTTTTCCCGTCACTGTGGCTGCTGTAGCTTGATTTTAGTAAAGGGTGGGGAACAAATGGCACATGTAGCAGCTTGGGGATCTGCACATTTGAGCATGCATAATGCAACAGGCATGACATCATTCTGGAGCACTTACTGTGTGGCTTCAGCCTCTCTAATGGAAGTGGCTCCGGATGGCAGTGAGCAAGCTGTGCAATGTCTCTGAGGTTTCTCCTGTATAACAAACAGTGCAGACTTCTTCAACCTGCCCCTTCCTGGTATGTGGGACTGCAGTTTCCATCATTCCAAGCCGGCATGGCCATTTTGGGAGTTGCAGCCTAACACATTGGGAGACTGCCAGGTTGAAGGGGGCAAACTTAAGGCTTTTTACTTCTCGGCTAATAAGGTGGCTAATTTCCTTGTGTTTCTCCAATCTGCACAAACAACGAAAGTAAATTAACAAAGCCATGGTATCATTTCTTTCTAATATCTCCCAGTTCCCTCAATGAAGAAAATACAGATTACTATTTATTGTTTACTGAACTTTAAAATTACTGCTAAGAGATAGATGGAATGGCATGGTTCCAAAAAAAAGAAAAAGAAAAATAGAATACCCATTTTAAAACATCAACTTAATAGGCTTTCTTGTTCAGAACAGCATCCCAGTAGAACCTGATATTGTGCTAAATACTATGTGTGCGCGGACAGGTAGAAAATACATTCCCAATATTTTTTCTTCTTCCCAGAATTTTATTACAGAACCTATTCTCTTCCCCTTCGACATTTTCAAAATAATTCTACATGCACACTTGTGCACAGGCGCGTGCGTACATGCACGCACGCACACACACAAACACACACACAATTGGATAGTGAAGATGAAACAACAGTCCTAAGTCACAGAATAACCTGAGGCCTGAGAACTGATTCGCATTTCAGAGGAGCCCCATTCCAATGGTGGGTGGGACTCAAGGCCAAGGGAGCCACCAGAAATACCAGCATATTTTAGCCCTCTTTGTAAGTCACTCAGGCTTAGAAGAGGCATTTTGACCTTTTAGGAGGGGAACCTGAACATGGGGTGGAAAACCCCCAGATGATCAGCAGTCATGTAGAACTTGGGTCAGGGGAAGTTGGCTATCTGGGGAACCCTGCTGGGCTTGGCCCTGAGGTTATGCTCCTCTGCCTTAGATGTCGTTCAGTAAAATGTAGAACTCTGGAGAACATTTGGGTTGGCAATTAGGACCCTGTCTGAGTAAAGGGAATTCCTGCATCTGCAACAGTTCCCACCAGGGAATGGACCAGGGAAGTTCAACCCTGCTGGCTTTGCTGGGCTTCTCAGCAACTTAGGGTAGATGATGGAAAACAAGGTGGAACTTCACGCAGATAGTACAGAAATGCTATATAGGTTTCAAACTCTGCTGATCTGTCAGGGGATGTCCTTTTGCATTTCTGTTTCAGACAAAGAAGCCTAGCCCTAGTGGGAGAGGAAACAGCAGAAGTACCAAGATCAGTTCCCCTTCCCATCACCCCTGCTATGCTCCTCAGCTATTGAAGCTTCTGCATGGCCATCACCATCCCTGTACCACCAATCAGAAAAAAGTCCTGGGGAAGCTTAACCCACATTGTGGGGATGGTGTTCACTTCCTGGCATCTAAATTGAACCTTGGTTCCCTTGGTTATGCTAGCCTTGGAGTGCTTGGAGGGCTAACCCTGACAGGCAATCTAGAAATAAACAAATCAATGCTCATGACATCAATCATAAGGTATATATTGATCAAAACATATTTTCTGCAAAACTCCTAAAGATATTATAAAGTCCATTCTCTAGGGCAACTGGGTTTTCAGCCAGGGAGGAGAACTTTCCAGTGCTGCTTCAGAGCACTCTCTCTGCACTTGGCCCCCAGCTTAGAGCCACAGACCCTCCATCATTTTTTTTCTGGTCCATACCTTTCCTAATACGTGGATATAGAAATCATGCAAAACACCATCTCTGATGTACAGTAAGTAAACTTACACCAAATTACTTTGCTTTAATTAATTAAGTTATAGCTATTGCCTACATGCAAATATCTGTATGTGTGCACATAGATATTCATTTATGAGTAGAATAAGTAGCCTGGTCAAGCACTGTTGTGGTCTTCTCAGTTAATAGTGCACCAAAAGGCTTAATTAGTACCAATGGATCCCTTCTGAAATGAAGATTTTGTTAATAGGAGCACTGAATTTCTCTTTTTCCTGAAGGAAGGAGAGGGCCTTATCTTTCTGGGTTCAGCTGCCTATAGTCCACAGTTAGTAGCTCTTTTGACAGCAACTTCTGTCTCTCTGAGTCCATCTATGGATATACAGCGTGATGGCACGGTTACAAAAGGGGAGGAAAAAACCTTACACATTCCGTGAGCAGAGATGCAGGTCACAAGCATCATGGACAGCGTTTGGGGCTCAATCGTTGCTTTGCCTGCATGGAGCTGTCCTTGTCACAATCACCACCATCACCTCCTCCTCCTCCAGTAAGAGTTAGCCCCCCAATTACAATACTACTGGCTCCAAGCCTTCCTCGCTCATCCTCCTCCAAACAGCAGGTGTGCTCACAAGCAAATATTGGGTGGGCTGCAGCAACCAGCAGCCTGCAGCATGCCTCTCTCAGCAGGTGAGGATGCTGCAGTCTGGTGGCTGAAGTGGGGGACCTCCCCACACTTTCCTTCTTCAAGAGGCCGATCAGCAATGAAAGCACGATCAGACCGGGGCAGTTCAGGGACAAGAGGGAAGGGGAAGCCTGGATTTGGAGTTCTTGTCCTGTTTGCTTTCGCTTTAATAGTGATGCTGTGTGTTTATACTATAATAGCAGGGGTTAGCAGCTGCTATTTGCTCTCTGTGCTGGCTTTAACTATACTGTGGAGCACAGTGTAAATAGCTGTGTTGTTATTCTCCTAGCGTGTGATATAATAAACACCCTAGGGTTTGCCAGTGCAGAAACACAGTCATCTCCAAATCTGCTGCTTTCTTTTAGTTCAAAAGACACAATGGATGGTTTGTCATTTTGTCACCCTGAAAGAAGAGTTAACTGGCTCACGAGGTAGAATCTAGCATGACGTTCACTAGCAGCTCAAAAGAAGAAATTCTCTCCCGGCCTAGATGCTGTTCCAATGGATAGAAATTCTCTCTATGTTCCCTTGGGTCTCCTCTCTTAACTTGCACAAACTTTCTCAGTAAACTGAATCAGCCCTGTTCAAGACTAAGGAAAAAAGTGCAAATTTGGGCAGACTTGAACAAAATTTCTGTTGGATTGCTGCCCTATTTGCAAAAGTTTCATGTTGATAACAAACACAAATTGGAAAAGGGCATGAGACAAGCATCAGGATGATGTTCAGAGAATCCTAACAATCTCAAGCACTGTGCATTCATGCACCCCTTCTCTGCTTTTGGTTCCCCCTCCGTGTGAATGAGGTGAGGGGTGAGGTTCAAGACAGGGACTCCCCCTCCCCTTTTGTGGCAATCCTTCTAGGGGAGGATGTGATTAATCCCTGATGTGACTGGTTTTAACTAATTAAAGCCCTTTTTATTCGACACCAGGTCTGTTGGTTTTGGTGTTTTCAAGTCAAGTGATTATTGTTGCATTTTCAAAAACAAGCAAAATAACCACCAATAGCACATCCAGTTTATACATTTTATTGATTTACTTTTTAAAAAATCATGGATAATTATTGCAAACTGCCGAAAGAGCTTCAGCTATTGGTGGTATAGAAATAAAAAATAGATTTATTTTTTAAAATATTTTAAATGTGTCTGTATGTGTGTATGTAAATGCAATGTTGAAAATATGAGCCATTGTGGTATAAAACAAAAGCTTCCGTCACATTTTAAATGTCGTATTGTTTAAGTTTTAGATGAAAGTATGATTTATGGTTGGTTTTTAGTAGGTGTTTTATTAAGATTAAAAGCAGCTCAGTGCATGTTTTGGCAGAAAGGCAGGGCATGGGAATTTAAATAAATAAATTCATGCCTGCTTAGCTATTAAGTGTGATGGATAGTATTGACCAAGCTTCCTGTCTCCCAGCCAACATGTCCCTGTGAGTGGAAGGCACCGCATTCGAGTGCTTTGCTGGAAAAGCAGGATTGGGCCCCAGTCAAATTTCTCACAGGGAGAGGAAGCTACCGGAGGCCCAGAGGCAACTTGTGTAGAGTCTCCCTTCTCCTTCCAGGTAACAGGATGTGGCCTCAATTTTTTTTCATTGGCTAGCTGCCAGAATCATTCTCCCTGGCCCATTGTTACTACTAGCAGTGTACATTTGAGCTGTTGTAGAGCATAGACAAGGTGCTAAGACGACAGCGATAATGGCTGCATTTACAGAACATCACACATGCATCTGCCGTGTGCTCCGAATGCCAATGCATGTCTAGACGACCGCCACATGGGACACTGAGCCTTAACAAAGTGCCTTGTTAAAAAAGTGACATTTTTACGGGATGCATTTAGCATACCAGTGTGCAGAACTCCAAACAGAGGTCCATAATGTCTGATTACCCAGAGCTCTTTGAAGGAAGGACAGAATACAAATTAGACAGGCTGCCTGATAATTGGTGAGACAGAGGCACAGAATAATAGGCTTGAGTTAATAGAAGCCAAATGGAAGCTGGACATCAGGAAAAGCTCCCTAGGGAGGTCATGGGCTCTCCCAAACTGGAAGCATTTGAGAGGCTGCTGGCAGCCATATGTTAGGGCTATTTTGACTTGGGGTCCTGCACTGAGCAGGGGGATGGACTCAGTGGCCTTATTGGCCCCTTCCAGCTCTTCTATGATTCCATGACCGGGGGTCCAGAAATTTAAAGTGGGACTTTCATCTTGGAGCTCAGTTAACATGACAAGTGTGGATGGGGGAAGATACATATTTCTTCATCCCTTTCTTCTGCCCCCTTTATACTGTCTTGTAGTATAAAGAACCTGAGTTGCCTCCAACAACTTTAACTAAGGATAGAGTGGAGGCCTTCCCTCCAGAAGAGTTAGTTGGCAACATTTATTTATTTATTTATTTATTTATTAAAACATTTTTAATAAATAACATGAACTTCCTTCATCCCTAACCAATGTGGCCAAGGCTAGTGTAGACAAGTGGTTAAGAGCCTGGGACTGGGACTCAGACGATCTGGGTTCTGGTCCCCACTCAGCCATGGAGCCAACTGGGTGACTTTGGGCCAGTCACAGACTCTCAGCCCAACCTACCTCACAGGGTTGTTGTTGTGGGGGTAAGATGGAGGAGGAGAATGATGTAAGCTGCCTTGAGCCCTTTGTAGGAAAAAGGCAGGATATAAATTGAAAAATAAAAATAAATAAATAAATAAAATGGAGGACATCCCTTTTGCTGCACCATAGCCTGACTCCAGTCCTATCACGACAATGCAAGAATTGCAAAGGAGCATATTTTCCACCACCCTTCCAAAGTGTCCTTAAAAGCAACGATAGCGACTCAGCAGCTTTATGGATCCAGAAAATATTTCTAATTAGTTCAGAATGAAAGTTAAGGTGTAGGAACCTGCTTTACACTGTGTCAGAGCACCGATCCATCTAGTGCAGCCCCACATCATCTGCCTCTCGACCAGCAATGGCTACCCAGGGTGGCACATTAATTTTTTCTAGCTTGTCTTAGCAATCTGACCTTGTGAATGCAAAGTATTCCCAAAATTATGCCCCCTCCCTTCATACCACTATGAAATATTTCCAGGCAAAGGGTAAAGAAACCTTCTCCTTTGCCATCCTTCTACCTCTAAGGTCACAGGGAAGGTCAACACGGAAAGAGTTGAAGCTCGTAAACATCATAAGGTTCTGACTCCAGACTCAGACCAAAGGTCCAGCACCCTGCCTCCCGCAGTGACTTGCTGGATGCTTCCTGAAAACTCATGAGTGGGGCTTCAGGATCTGAACTGTCTCCTGCTCTTTGGTGGCATGTGGTCTGTGGTAAGGAATTTTGTGAACACACCACAGAACACTAGTGTTTCATCCTGTGTTTTAAGGGTCAGATTCAATTTTGGACAAGCTCTTCAGGGCTGGTAGAACTAAAGGCAAAAAGGAGAGGGCCAAAAATACAAAATGGGATGAGGGGAGGAAGAGAAACGCAGCAGGTTTTAGCTTAAGTATCCCAGTGTCAGTAACTAAGTCCATAGGGAGTCATTTACCATTTCTGAATGGGGCAAATACCACAGAAAGGCCACAAAATCACCAAGCGATCGATGGTAGGAGAAACAGGGTTTATGGGAAGTTGTGACCTAATGGGGAGCCCCAGAGGGCCAGACTGAGCCCCAAGAGAAGCTGGATTTGGCTCGACTTCCTGATTTAGAATAAAGAGTGGCAACTGCAAACTCTGAGAATAGAAATATGAGGAGGCAGGATGCATTATCAGTGAAAGAACCGGCAGTAAAATGGTAGGTTGTGCCAATGCCTCCACCACCTTGGGGTCTGACTGCTTCTGTTATTAACCTGCTGTGCAATTTAAGGAGGCTTTTTCCCTAATTCAGTTTTTTTTCTGCACCTAGGAAGGGGACAAAATACTTAAATACAACAGGAATTAAGCTCACCCACATACGCACAAATATATTTCTCTCTCCTAAATTGCTTATTCTCCATGTGACCTGACCTGCTGCTTTGGTAAAGTGAAGCGACCCCCTTGCAATTTCTAAAGACACTTCAGGCTTGAAAGCCCTCTCATAAATCACCTATAGGTTATAGACTAACTAATAATAAAGCAGTGATTTCTGAAGAAAAAATCAGTCTGTTCTGCCTATTACAGATCAAGCCAGTAGTATCCGCCTTGTTTTTTGTGTGGGTGTTATTCTTGGCAGTTCCCTGTTGCGGAGAGCTGCAGATGAAATTAATAATGAATAAATCTTACTTGTGGAAGAGATTTAGAAGAGTTAGGAACAAGCTACTGCTGCCTCCGTCATCACAGGCCCTGTCTACACTCAGTAAGAGTATTAATTTATCTGTGCTAAGAGTCTGCTCTGTCTGATAAAATCGACCCAGCTCAACTTAGTGAGGAGGGGGAGGCAAGGTTTGCTCCATGCCTGTATAACCGATGAGAATTTCAAAAGCTTGACTGCAGTAGAAGAGGTGGGATCATTCACGGTTGTGTGTGTAGGTACCTATGTATGTATTGGTATGACTGGGTTCTGGCAGGAGAATAAACCAAACTCAGGGACTGAGTCTAGGCTGACATCAAGCTGTGGGATGTGGTTGAAACAGATTATCATATTGTCTGAATGTAGCTGCACTAACAAAAATGGCTTGTTAAGTATAAACAACTCAAGGATGAAACCCATGGGTGGTTGTTGCTGTGGACTCTGAGTTATTGTGCTGTCTGAACTCAGCCTGGGTGTGTGAGTGAATGAAATTGTTGTGCGCACACACTCAGATGAGATTCCCACGGGTGCATGAGAGATGGCTGGTTTGGGTGGGAATGACAGCTTGGACCTGGAGTAGGATGAGGACATGGCTGAACTAGATGTGGCTCAGAGTTCACAGTCTGAAAACGGAGTTGTTGTTGCAACTGACAGGCCCACATCTGGTCAAACCCTTCCGTTGTGCCATTCTGAGCTGGCTCTAGATTGAAGGAGTCCAAGGACAACCTTGGGGCCCAGTCTCCCTCCTGCCTGTGAAACAAGGCAGACAAAGGACGGGAGGGGGAACAATTCTCAGAGGGAGAACACAAGCCCCCTCAAGACATGGATGTGAGGACCAATGAGGGGCTCATAGTGCAAAGAGAAGACGCACATGCTTTCACAGAGTGCTGCCTTCCAGAGTCCAGCCCTGAAGGGTTCATAAGCAAAGCCTTGGGTAAAGGGGGGCAGAGAGGGGTCAACACTTCTCTTAGTGTATGCTCTGAGGGTTGTGAATGCTCTAACTCCTGTGTAGAATAAAGACTCTTCCAAGAATTGCTGAAGTGCCTGTCCTGTTTGGGAGGGGACACCTGGCTCACAACAGAAATCTGGACAATTATACTGAGGCTGCATGCCAGCAATAGGGCTCCAGGCACACTTGCCCAAGCCCAGTTTGGCCCTCAGTCTGAAAACTGTTGCCCATTAAGCCTCTTGGCTTGGTGAGCCAAGTTCTAGGAAGTTGCAGGAATCCACCACGGAATCTGGTGGGACCAGCAGGCTCCTGCAGCTTTCATTTGAAAGATCATTCCATCTAGCAAAAAGACAGAAAACACTTGGGCTGCCTCCACTAAAAGCCTCCACATCACAGGAAATTCAAATAGGAGGGGTACTAGTGAGGATATGGGGCATGTCCCCCCACACTAGGAATGAATCTGTTAATTTTCTTCTCATAGTGATTGGTGGATTTTCAGATTTCCCCACTTTTCATCCTGTTTTTGCATGCTTGAAAGGTGATTTTTAATGCCTGCACAGAACGTAGCAATATTTTGTAATCTACACTGATAAAAGCCCACCTTTTCATCTGTGTGTCTTCTCCATGTCTGGGAAACCAAGTGCACTCACATTGGCAACACAAAATCTGTTGTCTTAGATTGCTTAGGCTGTGCTTGCATGATTTCTCACTGGTATTTATTCCTCTTGACAAGGAAGAGATACAAAGTATTTTTAAGGAATATTCTCTGGTATATTTCACCCTCTGTGCATGAGAGAGAAAAAGAAATAACTCTGAGGGGGAGGTTAATAAGCCTCTTATTAGTGTCCCTTTCTTTCACAGTTCTGTAGCCCACACATACCAATCCATAACACTTTCCCCAGTCCTATTCACTGTCTTGCAAAACACATGCTACATCACTGACCTACAATCATGGAAACAGCAGTGCGAACTAGAAAATAATTCTACACACATTCTGTTGAATTTCACAATAATCACTTGCAATCCACCCAGAGTGTCCTCTTGAATTAGTGGGTGGCATACAAATTTAAGAATAAATAAAATGTGATCGTGACTTCTTATACAGCAAGGAAGTGAGGCTGTGTAGCACCCACAAGGTATCACACCAAACGGATTCCACACAACATGCCAACTCTCCATCCAGCACACCTGCTGTTCATTTCAGCCCATTTCACAGGTGCAAGATGAAGCAAACCCACTCAACTCAACCCTGAAACTAGGGTTATCAAATTCAGCACAGAGCACAATTTCAGAGTCTTTCTGTGGTTATTATATAACTAAACATTGCAGCAAGCTGTCGCTGCTATGATGGGAAGAGGGGCAAACAACGCCCCTCCATACTGCTATGAAAGGAAGGAACTGCAGCTCTTTGTTGGGATTCAGTTGTACTAAATCACAGAGCCCAAAATGCTGGCTACTTCTATCTTCTTATCTCTCCCATGGAACATCTTTTGTCTCCTTCCACACCAATCTAGTGGACTGATATTGATGTCATAAAGAAAGAAAGAAACCAACCCTCATACATTTCCACCCAAATCCTTTGAACATAGGATCTCGTCTTGGGAAAGTTAGCAAGGTCATGTAAATAACTATATTAACAAAGCAGACAGTTCTCACTGAAGTCCTTTGACAGATGGCAAAAATGAATGAATTCTCCATGGTCTCCAGATGCCTTGAACTAGGACCATAAACCTGCACAGTTCAGGTCTCTTGCCTTAACTAATGCTCAACAAAATTCCTTCATAAGGGTGAGCAAGGCTGATTGAGATCGGTGTCGTGGTAAGCTCCAAAGTGCAGGCATTCATTATGACAATCCTTATAGCCATGCATTCAAGAAGAGCCCAAAAATGCAGGCGTGCTTATCTAGGTCAGAACCAAATGCCAAATTCCATTTTGAAGAAGCTCTTGGATGTTGCACTCCAGTAATGGGTAAAGTCCCAAAGTCAAAACACCCAGCCTATTTTAGTTTAAAGTTCTTACTGCC
Organism: Varanus komodoensis; assembly: GCF_004798865.1. Lineage (NCBI taxonomy): Eukaryota > Metazoa > Chordata > Lepidosauria > Squamata > Varanidae > Varanus > Varanus komodoensis. The sequence continues at coordinate 127,702,417 of NW_025335268.1, forward strand.
AGTAGCCAAGCCTTAAGAAAGGCATCTGACCTTTCAGAATGAGGAAACCAACTGTGCAAAACCTGGAAAACCACCTAACAATAGTTGTTTGGAAGAAAGCAAGTGGGCCAGGGGAAATGGGTGCAGTCTTTTAAGAACCTCGGAGGGCCAGATAAGGCCTCTGGTGGTTCAGGATTGGCCCTTGGGCTTGAGGTTCTGCACCTGGTCTGCATCAACTGCTTTCTACAGCAAGCAGCAGGTCTTTCTCTAAAAGAGACACATTCAAGACCAGACCACCACAGATATTTTGCAGTGTGTCAGGCAAACTATAGATCTCAGCTGGGGAAAGAAATATTCCTCAGCCTCTTCGAGGTTTGCAACTAAGCTTCGAGGGAACTGGGCAACCTGAGGAGAATGGCAGATGGTACCATCACCCCCAGTAATTGAAAAGTTCTCAGCATTTGGACCCTGCCTCCACTATACCACTGTTGCTGTGTGAAGAGCCACTTTGGCCTCCTGCCTTTGTTTGTTTGTTTTTAATTCCCCAAACAAGTCCTTGGTATTTGCATAATTTTGTCACCATCCTTTGCATTCAGATGCGCACATCTCCCCTCCCCTCCCCTCCCTTCTCTGATACCAAACATCCATTATTCCCTGTGTTAAGTCTCTCTGCCTCCCTGTGCTCACAAGGAGACGCACTCTAATAAGATGCGGTGAGCTGTGAGGAATAATTTAGATTTGGCTGAGGGAGTGTAATGCCTTAATTCCCATCAAGTCCCATGTCATAGGCATGTAGCGTTGATAGTGATTATTGCTATCAAATGCCCATCTGTGTATGTAGCTCTAACATTTGCCTTCTCACTATAGCCTTTTTTCCTTCCCTTCCTTTGTGATTGATTGGTAGAGGAAGGCCCTATTTCTTCTCTATTACATCCACCCACCACACCTTCTCATGCTTTCTCATTTTGGTGTCTCCTCAATCATACCATTTTAATCATACTTGCCTATCTGTTTGTTTTCTGGCTGGAGCGCTACTCCTCTCCACTCCTCTCCTTCTGTGCCATCTTATTTTTCCAGCCTTACATCTCTACATGCCCTCCTGTTATAACACCTTTTGGACCCCTTTCCCCAATTGCAAACCCACTCATATTCATTTTGCAGCCCATGCTACACAGTTATAGGGGAACGCCAGCTTCTAGAGGTAGTCATGGAGCTAACGGGTGACTTGACAAGTAAATAATAGGGCTTGAAATGGACTCCCTGACAGACTGAACCAAGAGACAGAAGAACATCCTACAACCCCCAGCACACCCAAGCCAAACACGGACATGAAGCTTTTGTGCTATGACTATTCAGGGATATGAGATATTTCACCTTCCATGGATGGAAACAATCCAGGACCAAGCGGCTGGCAACAGACCTTCCAATTTTCTCCAAGCTTATTCTCACAATACCAGAGTCCCTGCCTGAAGTGCATTGTCCATCCTGGCGTGCCACACCAGAAAGTCTACTTCAGGTTTCTTTCCAGCATTTTCTAAAGTTGTATACTGTGTTGCTTCTTCCACGGCAAGCTTTATTTATTAAAGTGGCTATTCTTGGTTGTACATTTCTCTTCATGAAGAATGCATGTGTTTTTGTGTGCCTCTCGCATTTTTGCTTAGTTTGGGCCTCTGCCAGGGAAGGGGGCATTTCAAGGGGTGCAGCCACTAAGTCCGTTGCACAGCTGGCTGCCCATGTGGGGGAGACGCTTGTGCCTTTAAGAGCCATGCAGGAGAGCAACCTTTTTGATCAATGTCGTTTATGCCATTGTGCAGTTGTGAGGACAGCTACCTTTTAGCCTTAAAAGCAGGAGTTTGGACCAGATGGGCCTTTGGTCTGAACCCGATTTCATATGTCTATGCGCATACTAAATGCTTGTCTACTTTTTCTTAGGCTGGGTTGCAGAATCTCAAGCTTGGGGGCCAAATTCAGCTGTTCTAGGGGGCCCAGTCTGGATAACTGGGGTTCCCCAAATAGCTGCAAACCTTTTCTCTGCCCCCATGTGCTTTCCCCATTTTCCCCATTGATATTTATATTTGGAACCCCTGGTGTGGGCTGTTCAGCACAATCTGAATATCCATGGATTTGTGTATAATGAATCAGCACATACATTTATTCTCTGTGTCTGTGGCATTCAAAGTGTGTTCCCTGGAACCTCAGGGTTCCAAAAGAATCATCCAGGGATTTACTCACATGATTACAGTGAAATTGAAAGATCTTTATTCCTTTGCTTCATTTAAAAAAGAGAGGTTTGTGACAAGGTAAGGTCTTCATTTTAATTCAGAGGCTTTACACACACACACCTTTGAAAGCAATTTTATTTGTTTTAAAGCCAAGGCAGTTAAATTCGAGTGGAATCAGTTGCAAAGAATAATCACACAAGGTTGATACAGGAGTAAAATGGATGCAGAACCAGCAATGTGCTTGCAACTGGCATCAATAACACCATTTTTTAAATTGTTCTTTGTGGCAAAACAAAAACAAAAAAACAAGCACATCTAAGTCACTGAAATGAAGCATAATTTTTCATATTATTAGTGATGTTATACTAAAAATTTAGTATGCATTCACTAATTTAGTATTGCTTAGTTATTAAGTAGTAAATGGGTTATTTAATTCATGCATAAATTGTTTCTTTTTACGCTGTATGAAATGTATTATTGCAATATTAATTGTAACATTTTGTTTAAATAAAATGTATTACAAGAAGTGTATTTCTTAAAGGGTTCTGCACTGATTTTTCACATGGGAAAGGGCTTGTTGGGTATCTCAAGTATGAAGACCACCGTTCTGCGTTGATTATTTTATACTGTTACTTTCAGAACTTTAGTTATCTGTTCTGGTTTTGATGGAGATGATCAATGGTTTCAAACATTTATCTGGTTATTCTATGAACAGTTCAACTTTATTGGAGGTAATGCACTCATGAAGTATTAACTAATTGGCAATGTAGACTTCATGCTGAGTTTATTATGTAATTTGGAATCCATGTCCCATGAGATATATTCTTCTTCATCATCATCATCATCATCATCATCATCAACCATTGCATTTATCTCTTACCTTTTTTCCCTCTTGCAAGGAACCCAGGGTGGCTTATATAATCCTCCTCCTCTCCATGTTATCCTCACAACAACAACCCTGTGATGTAGGTTAGACTGAGAGTGAGTGATGGCCCAAAGTCACCCAGTGAGTTTCATGGCTACGTGGTGACTAGAACCCAAATCTCCCAGGCCCCCAGTCCAAGACACTAACCATCACATAGGCTATCACTATTTCCCAGGTAATTAAGTGAAATTTAAGTAAGTAATCTCCAGGGACAGTGACAGATGGGCATCAGTAGAGTTAAGTGTATGGGGTAGAGAAAATACACTTGAAATGAATGAATACTTTGCACTGGTTATGTTTAACATGGTATTCCTTTATTTATACCTGGCAATCATTTCCAGAAACTTCATATTTTGTTTTGTAAATTTTGGAGGGATTTCATTCCACTACAAATGTCTTTTTAAAGGATGCAACTGTCAATCAAAGAGGGTGGATTTGACCTGCCCAAATTCACCTTATAGCATCAGGCCTGTTTGTTGACTTGTCCTAGATTAGAAACTTCTTTACTTAAATTGGATTCCTTTCCTTAGTAAGCTCCGAAATCTTCATTAATGGATTTTCTTTCCAAGTGGATTGCATTGGGTTCTCATGATTTCAAAATTTTAAAAAGTACCTCCGCCACCTGCAGCAGCTAGAGAGCTACAACATATATTCTGATGTCAGTTGCAGTTCAACAAACTTTCACGTGTGAAACCAACTGTCAGATGGATCAACTTTCTCCTAAATAGGTTATTCTTGTCTAAACGTGTCAATGTATTGCTGAATTACATTCCCACATCCTGGAAGCCATCCTCTGGCCACCACAAGTGGACTATACAAGCCTTTATGGTGACTAAGAGACTTATACTAAGGGGACGGAAAGACAAATCATCTTGCTCAACCACACAGTGGACTGAAGACCTCATGAGTTTGGCATGCTATAAGAGAATGCACTACTGACAATAACTTCATCTCAACACTCATCCTGAAATTTGATCAGTCTATCTCAACCTATATTAATGATTTAGAACAGGAACTTTGAATATTTGTGTGCATAGAGTAATACTTTCAAGACCAGTTCAATGTATCTCTGATTGTTACTGTGTGGCTATACAAGGGAGGTATTCTTGTTTTGTTTATTCCCTTTTTCTGTATATGTGGTTGTGATTTTACTCTTTGTTTCTCAGCAGCTTTTTGATAATGTTTGATTTTTCTAAAGGACTGTAAAACTAAACATACTTTATGAAAAAATGTGGATTTAAAAAAGGGTTCTTTGACTGACTTGGATAGATACTAATTCTTATTTTGGATCAGCTTGCTGGTCCTCACAATAATTTCCTGCCATTTTCTGCTTTGCAAGCTAAATACAAATGGTCAGCTATGGCTGCATGGCAATATATATAACTGAAACATTTGTTAGAATCCAGGTTTAGTCCAGTAGAATCGTAATGCTGAGAGGGGGCAAAAGGCCATCAAGTTCTACCTCCTGCTCAATGCAGGGCTCCAAGTTAAAGCATCCCTAACATATGGCTGTCCAGCTGCATCTTGAATGCCTCCTGTGTAGAAGAGCCTACAATCTTCTGAGGTAATTGGTACATTTGTATTGCTCCAACAGTCAGGAAGTCTTTTCCCCTGATATTCACCAGGATTCTGGCTTCCTTTTATGTACTTGAGCCCTTTATTCTGGGTCCTCTGTTCTGGAATGATCAACAAGAGCTCTCAGTCCTCCTCTGCATAACAACCCTTCAAATATTTGAAAATATTTCCCTAGTATTCTCAAGGCTAAACATTCCCAATTCTTTCAGTATCTCCTCATATGGGTTTGCTTCAAGTCCCCTGATCAACTTTGCTGGCCTCTGAACCTTTTCTAGTTTCTCTGCACCTTTTGTAAACTGTACTGCCAAAACTAGATGCTATATTCAAGATGAAGCGTAACCAGTGCTGATCAGATGAGAACTAGTACTTTACATGATTTGGAAGTATACTTCTGTTAATGAAGTATTACTTCATTTGGTTAATGAAACCAAAAATAACATTTGCCCCTTTTTTGCAGCCACATCACATTGTTCACTCTTATTCAGCTTGTGAGCTACAATAATTCCAAAATCCTTCTTGGTTGCAGTATTTTTGAGCCAAATATCAAAAATATTGCTAAGTATGCATCTGATTCTTGATTCCTAGATACAACCTTTTGCATTTGTCCCTGTAAAATTTCATTTTGTTGTTTTCAGGCCAGCACTCCAAACTGTCAAGATCACTTTGATTTTTTCCCTATCTTCTAGGATATTAGCTCCCAATTTTGTGTCATTTGCAAATCTGATAAACACTCCCTGCACCTCTTCATACAAATAATTTATAAAAATGTTTAAAGCACTGAGTCCAGGACTGAACCCCGTGCTACTCTGCTTATTGCGGAGGAAGGTGCCATTCATAAGAACTCTTTGAGTGCAATTCTGGAGCCAGCTGTTGATCCACCTGATAGTTCTTCCATCTAGCTCATTTTTAGCTACTTTGCTAATAGGGATATTATGGGGCACTTAAAAAAAACTTTGCTGAAGTCAAGATATATTGGCTGGGTTCACATATCATGGCAAACAACCCTGTTTCCACAGGATGCAGATTTTCTAGTCAGAAAATCATGTGGCTACCAGGCAGTGCAGTTGCTGAGCTCCCCATTCCATCCTCCTGGCCTCAGTACACATCCTGGCAGCCTCCCTGAGCAAAGTCCCTGTTCTTTCCCTGGTTTTACTAATGGACTGCAGCACCCCCCCCCCCCCGAGTCCCCCACTGAGGTCCTGAAGTGCTTTGCCCCTTTCACCCTCCCAGGTGGACCTGCATGTCTGCAGCACTTTCCAACCACTGCAGTCCCCACAGAGATGTTTAATAAATGCAAATGAACAGTTTGCCATGATTCCTCCTTCTCCCTTCATGTATTTTCCATCTGTCTGCCTGTTTCCAAAAGTAAACACAGAGATAAACATATTGCTTGGCCAATGGGAATAAAGTGACTCATGATGCATCCGTTGCTAAGCAGCTACAGGCAGTAGAGATCGAAGACTAGAAATAGGCACTTCCACAGCTGCTCTTGCCAGAGGGCTCTATGATGTTTCTATACCAACAATGGTGAAAAGGCAATCCTAGGTCTGGTGTACTGGGGAGACTACAGTGAAGCAAGGAAAGCATAGAAAAGACTGTGAATTCTCTCTGTGGTTTCAGAAAACTGTTCCTACTATGCAGAAACTCTGGAACTAGCTCTCAACAGGTTCCCAACAGTAAGATTTCTGGTGTTGTACAAATCTGCCCATTATGGTCACAGCATTCCCACGGTCTACCAGAGAGGTTACCTGATCAGCTTAGCCACTTGCTGCTCTTGCCAGGGGCATTTTTATACTCTTGTCAAGTATAACTTGACCCATAGTGGGTTGCACCCTCTGGGTTTGGATGATATGACAACCTCAAACACAATCCATGGGTTATCAGGTGGCTTAGAAACCAGAAATAAGCCACTCTGACAGATCCATGCTGGATCCTACCCACACATGAACCTTTCACAGCTTATATGCATGTGTGGACTGTCATGTCATGTGAACCCAGTCTATATACCATTTCAGATAGCTTCCATTTTAATGCTTCTTGTACCTGGAAACAAATCCTTGCATACACACAGTGGCTGGACTTACACGTCGTGGCAAACAACCATGCAAGATTTCCATGACAAATCAAATTTTGCCTGACCTTACCAGTTCGAAAATCACACAGTGTCCATTGCAACGTGGTTTCCTCTCTCCCTGCTGCATTCCCCCACTCTTGTCATGCATCCAAGCAGTCTCTGTGAGTGAAATTTCCTTCCTTACACTATTGATCCTGCAGCAACTATAGGGCCCCAAAGAGCTTGTTCTGATTAGTATGCTGAAATTTTGAAGCAGGTTCCCCTACCCTCTTCTCCTTCCGAAGTGTAGCTGTATTTCTACAATGCATCCTAACCCCCTGAACCCCCAAAGGAGTTTTAAATTAAATCATTATAAAGACTTCTGCCAGAATTCCCCACTTCTCCCACCATGCATTTATCTTCTTTCTCCCTGTTTTCAAAAGTAAAGGCACATCACTCAGCCAGTAGGATGACATATGTTGGTAGAGTAGTAAAAAAAATGATGGCTGAGTTGCTACTTCAGTGGCCATTCTTTCCAAATGACTTTATGCTTTTTCTTATGGAGTAAAATGGTGATTATGGGTCTGAACAAGCAGACAAGCTGTAGCGAGATACAGAAACTGATTCCCTCTGTGGTTTCAGGAAGCTCTAGGCACCCTACAAAAATGTTATGACTGGGTCTGGGACAATATAACAGACTAACATGGTTAAGAAATCCCCATGGCTTCTTCTGATATGTAAACTTGGCCATGTAGTATGCCTCAGAGAATAGTTTGTCCTAATGTTCTTTGTGCCTTCTTTTGGATGCAGACCATAACGTGGTGGTGAGGTTTAAAAGTGTCAGAGAATGCAAGAGGAAGGTTGCCAAGGAGGCCAGATTGTATTGCTAGTCTGGTCTTTGCAGGATAATCCAGGGCAGAACGGTTGAAGCTGAGACACAAGACTAAGATGCACCCACCCTCTTCAGGAGTAATGGTCACATCTGTAGAAGAGAATGGCTATCTCTGGTGGGGATGGAGAAACTCCTGAAGGCAGCTACCGGGAAGCAGAGGTAGTTGAAAGTGACACTGGAGAGGATCTTTCACAGTCAATGGAAATGACACTCAAGCTAAGTCTGCAGAAGAATCAGAAGAATACAGTCATAAACACTTCTGAATATTCTTAGCTTGTAAACCCTATAGTGAAACAATCCAAAATGAAACAAGAAGTAGTAGAAGAAGATGAGACTCCCAGGTCAGAAGGTAGGCATGAAAGGGGAAGAGCAAGTATGAATTGCTCTGTAGCTAATGACACAACTAGATCAAAGCTGAAAGGAAGCCCAATGCTACAAAACACATACAATTAGAACTTGAAATGTGAGAAGTATGAATTAAGGCAGGCTGGAAACAGTAAAGCAAGAAATATAACAGTTAAAAATCATAACGTTTGATCTGGGTGAACTCCACTGGACTGGAATGGGCTATTTTCAGTAAGATAAACTTAAATGTTACTCTGGAAATAACATACTCAGAAGAAAGAGAGTGGCTCTAATACTGAGGCAATATGTAGCACAGGCAATAAGGGACTCTGATGCAAAGTCCAACTGAATCATATCAATCAGATGACTGGAATGCCCAACTAGGAAACCAAGCAGAAATTAATGTTGAAAGAGAATCTGTCCTAGGGGTCAGAAGCAAAGCACAAAAATGGCTTTGAGAATTCTCGGAAGGCAACTATCTGTTTAATGCAAATACATATTTCAGGCAATCCGTTAGATGACTGTACATATGGACATCACTAGATGGTCAATATAGAATTCAAATAGACAATGTAATTTGGAGATAGAGAAGCTATATTCCCACTGCCACAAGTAAAGCTGAAAAAGACATTAACAGAAGCATGGTGCCAAAATACAATTTAAATAACATACCTGAGAACAGATCTATATTACCGACCATGAACCAGAAAAAATGTGGACTGAAACCAGAGACATTATTAGGGAAGATTTAAAAAGATAATCCCTGCAGCAAAAAGAAAGAAAAGGCCCAGATGGATGAGAGAAGAAACTCTAGCAAATGCTAAGGACAGGCAAGAAGAAAAAGCAAAATGCTGAACACAACTTGTCATATAGGGACAAAAAGAACCATTACAATGGGCAGTGCAAAGAAACAGAAGATGATGACAAAACAGGAAAAAAACAAGAGACCTTTAAGACCCAAGAAATCAAAGTGGAATTCAAACCTAGATTAGAAATGCTGAAAGACCAACATGGAAACATAAAGTGGAGACATTATACAGAGGAATCATGCAAAAAAGATGAAAAGATGACAGACTCCTTCAAAGAGAAATCCTATGAGGAAGAAACTGTACTATTAGAAAGTCAAGTGAAAGCTGCTCTGAAAGCACTTGAAAGGAATAAGGCAACCAGAGTAGCTAAAGTGCCAATAGAACTATTTCAGGCTGCAGAAACTGACTCAATCCAAATCCTAAGAAGAATATGCCAAAAGTACAGAAAACAAAATAAAACAAAACAATGACCCCCTCACTGGAAACATTTAATAAATATTCCAGTCCCCAAGAAAGGAGATGCAAAGGAGTGCAGAAACCATAGGACCATTGTGCAAGGAATGAGACATTCGAGGTGTTACAACAGAGAATTTACCCTGGATGGCACAAAAAAGGCCTAACATTGAAACTGGGAGTCTAAAGAGGAAGAGGCACTCAGGATCATATCACAGATATGCATGGATTGGCAAGAAATGTTCCCATTTAAATTGATGGAGTGGAGTAGAAAGCCCATCATAGAAAAGAAATACCCAGCAGTCTCTCCCTAATTCTTTTTCTCATCATCTGCCTTCCTATATGCTTGCCTGTCCAAAAATAAGTTTAAAAAGTAAAACCTGAAAACCTCATTATCATCTCATCCACTTGCCAGAGAAAGGAATGTTCATGGATAACTCAGGTGCTCTGTCAGATCTTGTCATCACGTTCCTGCTTTGAGAGCAGCTCCATGCTCCCCGTGCCTTCCCCTTCTGCTGTACCACTAGGTATGGGGAATGCTGTTCATCAGGAATAATTCAAACATACAATTCTGACTTGAAGCTCAGATTACCATCTGGGGAAAACTATCCCGTTTAACTCTGTTAAATCTATCCCATTTAACTCATGTATAAACTAATCCTAACAGTTATGAATAGTTAGGCTCCCATTAGAGCACTAGACTGGTAGTCCTGAACTGTGGGCATGGCCTGACATTTCAAGGTAGGAATGCTGACCACTGGTGGAGATAACCTTGATTTATTTTTATGGCAGTGTGCCGATTTATACATAGACCTTGCCTGATGACTTTAAGAAAAAATGTTTTCTAGCAAGTCCCTTGATCAAGCCCTCTGTAAAGAATAGAGCTAAAATATATATTATACTCCAGCTTTGACTAGATGGACTCATAAATCCCAGCCTGCTCTTTTTAGTGTAATACCTACTTGGATGCAAGTTCCATTGAGGGATCGGAAACAAAGTCCCAGGTAAGTATGTGTACTAGCCTTTGGCAACCTTGTATCTTCCGGAGGCGTTGCATTACAACTCCCATGATCTGGCTAGAAGCCAGGGAAGCCTTCATGAGTAATGCATATTATTACTCATATGTACCCTGCCTCCTTTTTCCCTGTCTCGCTTCTTCACTGCCACTATCTTCTTTAGGTCATGCCTCTGGTTCCAAAAGGAAACTCAGATCTGCTATCTCATAGACCAGGTTTTTTTTCACTGTGCCAGGCTAGAAATGAACTTTTCCCAGTCATACAGAAAAGCACACAGAGTTCAACAATACACAGGAGAGTGATGTGAAAATCCAGAAGATCTTATCATGTTGATCCTGTGTGTGTGTGTGTGTGTGTGTGTGCGCGCGCGCGCGCGCGAGAGAGAGAGAGAGAGAGAGAGAGAGAGAGAGAGAGAGAGTCGACCATTGCCTGTTCCTGTATGGGGCTAAAGGGTAAATGAGGACATTGGTAAGTGTGCGTGTAAGCCTTGGACTTGCCACACCTGCGCTCCAGGTAACCAGTTAGACCTTCCTATGTTGAGCACGAGGATGTGAAGAGGATATGAGCAAGAAAGTCGGCTGCTTCAGTGCTCTCTTCAGAGCTTCCTGCACAATGAGCAACGGTCAACAGCACAGTGGGTCTGTGGAGACACTGAAAGTGGGGCTTCTATGTACTTCCACGTCCCCCTCCACACTTTAGCCCTACATGCAAGCAGGCAAATGCCTGCACAGGGCTAGACAGATATAAAGGAGGACTGGGCAACATGAAGCCTGCAACCCACATGGGACTACCCTTGTCCCCAGGTGCAGCCCATGCTGCCATCCCTATGATTTTTTTAAATTAAAAAAAAAAAACCTGTGGCAGAAATGGCCAAATCTGATTTGTTTGCAAGCTAAATCTGACTTTTTTGGTGCTTCATAGACAGTGTAGCACCAGAAGTTTTAAATTTAGTTTGCAAATACCCAATGTTGATTATAACAACATTTAGGTTACAATCCTGGGCAATATTACCTAAGGAGTGGCCATGATAATATTGTACTGTTAATCTATTATTTTTAGGCTTCAGTCCTACATATACCTAACAAGACTGGGCAAGGACTATGTAGGGACTGGAATTCAAATCAACACGATAAACAGTTCTGTTTTGATACATCAATTCTGATCTCAAGTTATTAACTTGAATGTCACTACTGCTGTTGGAGAAATTTCCATGAAGCACACAGACACTTTGCAAAGAGAATGTCAACTGAGCCAATTGCAAATGCAAAATGATATGGAAGTAGGTAACTGGCCGACTTACCCAGCTAGAGCTGCATTTGATTGTCACTGCACTTTAAGATTCCAGGAAAGGTCAGGATACAAGCTCAACATTAACTGTAAAAAGTATTGCTGCAAACCTTGTTAGCTGCCTGGACTTGACTGAAAGTATCATGGCACAAGCACTTTGGCATGTGACAGCCATGGGAATCGCCACACCCGTGCTGTCTTTCAACTTGTAGCGCAACCTTCTCAAACTTGCTCCTTGGAGATTTGGACATCACCCTCCACCAGCTTTAGCCAGGATGACCAATGGTCAAGAATGCTGAAAGATGGAGCCCAAAATGCAGGAGGGAAAGGCTGCCATGATAATTCACTGCTCAAGAAGCAGTCACACACAATCCTGCATTCAAATCACACAAGCTTCGCTCCCTTAGCTTCCTTTCTCCTGGGAGGTGCTCAGTGGTAAAGCACCTACTTTGCATGTAGAAGGTCCCATTTTCAATCCCCTGCATCCCCTTGCAGAGTGACCAAAGTATGCAGCCTAAAACCCTGGAAAGCTCTTGTCAGTTCATGTCAACAATACTAGGTTAGATGGACCGATGATTGGACTCAGCGACGGGGTTTGCATGTCGTGCTAAGCCACCATGGGGGTTAGAATGCCATCTGAAAGCATCTGCATTTCCCACGGGGTGGTCTATAAGCCATCCTGGAGTGGCTTATAAACCATCCCAAGTAGCTACAACTTGTAAGGTTTAAGAAAGCCTTCATGGCTTAGCATGTTGTTCAAACTTGGGTGAAACATGATGGGAGCTATCAGGCCAAATAATCTTGGCCAGAGTGGCAAAGAACTCTGGCTACTCGCACCTCCTCCTTCTCAAGCCCTGCTCAAGGCTTAAGATAGAGGTGTGGGGAGGGGGACAGGGCCCTTCCTGCCTATCCCCCAACCCAAGTGTCAAAGCTCTCATTAGTCAGGTGTGTGGAATTTTGGGGAGAGAATTCTGCCTGTCAGCACCATGCAGGGGTGGCCAAACCGAGGCTCGCGAGCTGCATGTGGCTCTTTTAGTTTATTTTGCAGCTTGCAGAGAGGCTGAAAATGCCTATAATCTAGTAGGTCCCTATTTGCCTCTGGTGTGGAGCAGGAAAGGCATGAGATGGGATGTACTTGATCAGGCAAGGAATAGAACCGAGGCCGAGTCCAGTGTGCAAAATTAGGCTGCCTCCTCTGCAAGTCCAGCTGGAGTGGAGGGGACTGCATGACAGCTGCACTCCAGGGGAGAGTTGGGTCCTCACTGAAGCTTCTGCAACAGCAGCTGGCAATGGGATTTCCAGCAACTTATGCTGCTGGGCAACATCTTGCCCCAAGCTCCATTGGTAGCAGTACAAAGCCGCTCAGTTTCCTCCAAAAGCAAACAGAAAAGCCCCACCCTGAAATGTTTTTAGTCATTTTGGCTTGAAAGCACAGCGGTGCCCTAACAGAAGTTTACTCAGCAATAAGTCATACTATGTTTGGCGGAGCTTACTCCTAGGTAAGTGTGCATAGGATCACACTTACCTCGCTGAAGTACACATTAGTCAAGTGATTTTGTCAGATATTTTCAATGACTCACAACCAAGATGGGGACTCACAAGACCCGTACTAGCAATAACCAGCCTCATAATTGTAGCAATGTCTGCTTGGTCATAATAAATATTTTTTCCTGTCTTGTTGCTCTCAAGCATCTGACACTTACTGTATGTGACTCTTCCGTTGAGCAAGTCTGGCCACCCCTGTGCTTACAGGATGGTCTGAACCTGTCCAGTACAAGGCATCTTTTAATGTTCCTATGACATTCTCTTTAGCTATTGCATTTAGAATAATAAAGCAGGAGTTTAAGTATATAAATATAAACAATTGTCTCCTTTGTAGGTTCTGCAGTGTGACATGTGAATCTGGACTGCTGGGTTGTTTAATCTCTAAATGACTCAGTGGTTAGTCTATGGCTTGTTTTTGAGTTAACCATTGGGCTGTTAAGCCTCTAAACAACTTAGGAGCTTGTTATTAAGGGGCTTAATTATCTGGGTTCTTATGTCACTCTGTACAACTATGAAGAAGTGATTGTGCAATAAAGCAACAGAAGCAGATGCCCTGTAGACAATGTGTCCATGTGTCCTCAACAACCTGTCAGTTTTTAAATTGATGAGTTCACTATTATGTACAAACAGCCCTCATGTGTTGGTCTGCATGTAATGACAAAACATGGTTTAATTAATTAACCATGGTTTGTAGAAATGTAGGTGGTTGTTTCATGCAAAGACTATGGGCTGATAACTATGAACCATCCATTAAAAGAACCCATGATTTGTTGTTGAGTTGAGAACTGTACATTGATTAAACCATGGATTATGATTACACACAAACCCAGAATCATGAGTTGTTCACGATTGTTTCACTAGGCTATTGAGACAAGAGTGCACAAACAACCAGCATCTTTATATAGCATCTGGCATACAGGAAGAGGCAGGCAAAGGAGGAGGGAAAGTAACAGCCCAGTGACTAATAAAATAAACCACAGTTTGTTTCATCATCTGCCAAATAAACTCTGGGTAGAACAATAAACCATGATTTAGTATTAGTATGAGCTAGTACTGGACAGGGTTTCCTGTTGAGCATACTATAAGGCTGTGATCCTACATATACATACCTGGGGAGGGGGTAACTCCCATTCTATTCAAGGGGACTTATAGCTTAGTAAACATATATACAATTGGACTGTTTGTGGCAAACCCGAATGTGTTTACTAGTGTGTGTTTAACAGTGGCACACTAAAAGCAAAATCCAGTGTGTAACTGGGGATATATACAGAAGCATGTAGAAAAGTTAGTGCAGGCCAATTTTGGGTGGGATTTTTTTTTTTTTTTTTTTGACAGCTGTCATACACTGAAGTGATCATAAGATAAGACTTTGAATTTCTGGAGCAAAATAGAAAATGATATTAGTCCTTCAAAGTTAGGAAGGCTGACATTTCACAGTTTTGTAACCTGAAGCATTTTCTTAGTAGCATTTACCTCCAGGGACCCAGCTGTGACTCTGAGCCTCATTGTGCTATATACTAAAGACAAAAAATCAAGAAGAAAAATAAACTATTTCCTGCTTCAAAGAGATAACAGTTTGACTGTAGGACAAGAACAACACATGATGGTTGGCATAACCCCAGGAAAGAATGGGGTGATATTGCTTCGTATGGTATCAGTTTTCAACCCTGTTAACTTTCTCTATTTCTTTTCAGAGTCTTGTTCAACTCCACCAGTTTCTGCTGGTAGGGAATAATAGCAAACTACTGGGATGTGATTTAATTATACCTTTGGGGTGAGGGGGTGTCTAACCACAGCCTGGAAGTTGAAGCTTGGGCAATCTCTGCACTTGGGATAGCAACAGAATTCTAAAGTGTGGGCTTCATGTGGTAGGAGGCAGAGAAAATTAGCATCTGCACTTCTTAATGATGCCTTTTGGTGGTGTAATGCCAGCCCTGCACCATCTAATGAGTGCCATTGCAAAAAGGAATCTCTCTTTCGCTGCCAGGCACATTTTGCTCTTTCTGCAGGGCAGCAGGAGAGGTGGGTGAGGAGAGGGAGTAAGGGGGCATTGTTGTACTGTGCTCGTTGAACTACTACTACATATCTTATAGGATCTCAGAGTTGTTGAGCTGAGGGGTATTTCAGCCAACAGCTGAGTTAGTGGCAGGTTGACAGCCATCCCAGTGGAGACCCCAGAATGATGACTATCAAAGTAGTTTCCATATTTAGGACTGCAACTTTGTTGAAAGAAAGATGGTTGTTTCTCTTACCGTCTCTGCCCTGCACTACCACAACTATCCCTCGAAAGTGGTCCCATACCCATGCAACCCTGACCAACCCGGGGCAGGAGGGGGAGATATGGTTATATGATCCCAGAAAGGCCAGAATGATGTTAGGGCATCCCATGGGTTTCATTTTTCCTGTTGCTGGGGGAGTTGCCTGGATACATCTCTATAACAAGTGGAAGGGGGTGTTCCAGTTTTCAGCCTTCAAATATTTTGGCCTACAACTCCCATCAGTCCCAGCCAGCCTGACAAATGGAACCAACATCCAAAACATCCAGAGGGGCTCATATTGGAGAAGCCTAAGTGATTAATAATTTGTGTTTAGTACATGCTTGTTATTCAGTTTGGTGTTGGCTCCATTCCCCAATTTTAAAGCTTTATAGATTCAGATATGACTAGATATTCACCAAATGTGGATACAAGGATGTTTGGGCCTGGAAGTGAACAAATGTAATGAAGGATGGACCTCCTGTACCTTGAGCTGTTGCACAGAAGAATTTTAATAGGTGCAATATGTCAGAGAAATTTAAAATGAAGCTAAACCTGACGATAGATAGATAGGTTAGAGGTGCTGGACCAAGTTTGCCCTGCATTCTCTGGTTGCTTATTTTCTTCTTTGTCCAGCAGCTTGAAACGACACTATATCAGCACTGTTGCACTGATGCAATATAAAATCTGCAAGGCAGTAGTTTCTAGATTCCTCCCGACACCCCAGGTGAATTTTGTCTGTATCCTTCTAAAGTGGTTTTTCAAAGGGCAGCTTTCTGCCCCCACCTTCTCTGCTCCTGTAATCTGATGCTCTGGCTACTGCCACATGCCTGGGCTCAGTGTACTCCGGTCTTGTGTGCTTAATACTCCTACTCAGATGCATAACTCATTCTTGGCTGAACAAAAGAAGCAAATAAATATCCAGCTGCCATCCAGTGCTTACAGAGAGGCCAAAGGGACAACAGAGAGCAACAAAGAAATCCCTCAGTGACTTGCTAGATAGCCAGGCAGATGCTGGAATTCTTATGGTCTCCATCAAAACCTGGATATGGGACATTACCAAAGACCAAATTGGAAGGAGCAAAGAGTTTTTTAAGAGAGAGATTTACCCCAGATACAGCTTTTCCTGTCATAGCTCTAGAAACATGGGAAAAGTCATACATCTTCTTTTCATGAAACTCTTACGGGGAAAAAACAATAGCCTGAGGAGAAGCCCTGAATCCTGGTCATTACTGATAGTATACAAAAGCAGTTTGTGGTCCCTCATTTTTACCATCCTTCTCCTTATATGCCTCTTAAAAAACCCTACAATTTGCAGCATTCATAGTTTTGTTAAAAATATGTAGGCTAAGATTTAGCTGAAAACTAATTTCATTCAGGTCTGAAAAAAATGGATACCACTTCTTTTCCTGTTCCCAGCTGTATTTCTCGGGTGGACTGAAACCTGGTGGATTTTTTAATATCAGAAGGTTAGGCAGTAAGGAATTGTAGGAAAGCAAAACACTCAATCATCTTCTTCTTAATGGTAGTTTACTCATAAGAAAGAAGCACGGAAAACAAAAGAAAATTCAAATTCACCTTTAGTTAACTTAGATCACTCCAATGCATGCTCATAATTGTAGGCCTTTTTTCTGCCTAAACAACCATAGGATTGTGCCCATAATAAATATTCCCACCACTGAAATCCTGCTGTACTCTCCCATGCATTCCATAAGCATTCTGCTGTTCTTTTTGATCTGTTTATTTATTAATGCATAGATCCAGGTAACATGAAATTGGAATGTCATCAAATGATGACCACTTCTACTCTGCCTTGTGTGCAAAGATTTCATTCATGATAGCAAGAATGGGTGGCTTTGAGACCTATTACGTAAGATCAGGTGTGCTGATTGAGGCAGCTGCTTCCTTAACATAGTTTTTATGGTCAGATGATCTTTCCAAGGCAAGGTGCATAATGAGGGGGGGGGGCGTCCTCAGATGTTTATCAGAGTCATGATTAGGGTGGGCAACCTTACTGGTGTGCTGTAGGGAGCAATTTCCTACCCAGCCACTGCTGCATTTGGCCCACAGGTGAAAACCCAGGCAATTTCCCAGTATTGTTTTGCTGGCAAAGTGCTCTGAAAATCTAAGAAGGCCAAGTTGAGCTTGAAAAACAAGCAGAGTTTGCTCTTTTTAGTCTTTCAGAGTGGTTTGCTGCCAGAATTTGGGTGCAAGCCAATGTAGATGTAGATGAAAATGGTCTCTGCCAAAAATTCAAGTCCTTGGAGGGCTCAGTGTATCTATGAAGCAAATACTTATAGGCCCTCCCCACATTCTTTGAGTCAGATCTTCAAAGTGCTGCATCAGCTGAAGCCTCAAAGGTTTATTTTATTTATTTATTAAAACATTTTTATGCTGCCCCATTCGCCGAAGCCTCGGGGCGGCTCTCTTCCTAGTAGAGGTACTTGCCAGACAGAGGGTGTAATGGAGGCACGATATCTACATCCCTTATTAATGTTATAAGAAAAGATTTGTTCACATGCACAAATATGGTTCATTCCTTTTGAAAGTCTCTCTGTGCCTTTGACATATCTTCCTTAAATGCCCTGCTATTACCATCATTAATCATAATTACTGTCAGCAAAGGTAGTGGTCAATACAACAGTACCTTTATCTCGGAGGAGTCTTTCAGGAACTACCTTGATACAAAGGTCAAATATGACGTTTACACAGAAGCTTTTCCATACTGTGCTGGCTGAATCCCTTTTTAGTCAAATAAGCAGCTCAGAAGACATGGTTAGACTAAACTTAAGTATTTTCAAAGTGCCACTGGTTTTGCTGAAATCAGTAGGCCTTAACTTTGCCTTGTCACAAAGGATCTTGAAGTTATGGCTGTTACCCATGGAGTCTGCCTTTGGAACCAGGGCAAATTAAGTTCATGGGACTTAATTTCAAGTACGTAAGTTTAGAATCAGGAAGCAAGAGATCGCAAGCCTTTCTTAAAGCAACTTTTTAAGCCAAACAGTCAAAGCCCTTTTTAATAGGCTGTCTACAATTTTTGTCAATTTAAAGTCAAGGAGCACATGTGCACACACACAGGTGCCTTGGTTTTTTGTTCAGGACTGACTCTGCTCTTGGGCAAAGTCTATATCTCAGATGGCAGATGCTGAAGGGTAGCAAAAGAGTGTGTAGCACAGCCCTCCTCTGAGTACCCTGCTCCTAACACCATCACGACAGCAGTGCCCACTTTTTGCTTGCTTCATCAAGTTGCCCACCTCATCCAGTTGCTTTCTCCTGTTCCATTGGAAATTCCCCCAAATGAGCCCACTGCTAAGTCAGCATCTAACATATTAAAGAGTTCCTTGTTGTGATATTTCTTGAAGAGGCAGCTAGGACTCAGCCCTTCTCATACTCTGGCTAGAAGCACTGAAGCAGCTAGATCTGAGGATAAAGGAGGAATGGAGGCCTGCCTGGAAGGACCATGAGCCAATAAGGGTAATCTAGCACGGCTGGCCACTGGGTCTCATCAGGAGGAGACTATGAAGTTCTGGGAGGGAGCTGGAAGGAACGGAGGAAAATGTAAGCTGAAAGAGGAGGAAGATTAAAATTCCCTTTGCAGTCATCTGCTCTTGGTTCCTTCGACAGGGAATCCGGAACCCCACAGCAGAAGGAGACAGAGGATTGCAGGTGTACCCAAACCTGGGCTTAGTATCTAGTGTAGAAGCTGTGGGTAAGCCTCAGCTGCAGTGAGGCTGGGAAGACAGTTCTGTACAAACAGGCAAGCCTTACCACAAGGAGCCTGAGAAGGAATGTCACCAGAATGGCAGGTACTCCATACAGCATGCTGGATATTTTTCTGATTTAAACCTGGGAAGAGGGTGTAAGTCTTTACCCTGAGCAAGAAATCCCCAAAGTGGCTGGTTACCAATGCAGTAACTAGAGGCAAAGACTTATGAATAAATACCGCTTGTACTCAATTCTAGAGTTTTGTGACTATAGAGGCCATGGAAGGGGGTGTACTAAATGCACCCTTTCTAAAGATGGGTGCACAAGTTGGGCATAACCTACTTCCATGGAAAAAATAGGGGAAATAGCCCTTCCCATACATTTCCTCTGTAGATTAAATTATGAATGAATCTAATGTGTCCAGTATCAGTGACCACATTTAGCTACTTATCTTTATGCAAAGGCAAGTATATCTGCCAGCCATACTCTCTCTAAATCACATTGCTACATTTTTCAACATTAAACAACAAAAAGTGCAACAAGTTTACTTGTTGCTTTTGCATGAAAAATACATTTAGAAACATGTTGCCAAACTTGTGTGTCAGTTCTTCCCTGTCCTATGACACTGACTCAACATCTCTGATTTTCCACGGATTGTAGCCAATTAATTTTCCCCTTGCACTCTTGGGCCAGCCTCCATGCAGCAACTGTAATACATTGTCCATTTCCTACAAAATGGATGAGGGAAATTCTCGCCACCGTGCCGTTGTGGCTACAAATGTGCTCTTCTTTCAATAAGCAAAAGGGAAAATACGACAAGAGCCCATTGACTATTTGCATCTTTTGCACACACGGCAAACTTTTTAAAGGAAATTAACCATCTGATTAGTTGTGCACGTTGTCCTTGACCCCCCCTTCAGTCCGCTGTATGGTTAGGGAATACTTAGTATGCTCGTGCATGGCATCCAGGCAGCGCCATCCTCTCCAACAACATCCCTGCAGAGCTGGCGCTTTGCATGGCAGTTAAAGGAGCATGCACAGAGTTCTGTTCCCTTTGTGCATGCACAGCTTCACTCCGGAACAGAAGCGAGGGAGAGTTCTGGTTGCAGTGGACTCAGAGACTGTGTGGCAAGGCAATTTATTTGGGGCTCAGGGAGCTATGAGCTGATGTGGGGGCAGACTGGTGGGGCTCTGCGCCCTGCCCTGCCCTGGGCATATATACACTGGGATTCAGGGGTAGACCTCTGAGTGATTTGCAGCGGATAGGCTGAAATTTCCAGTTCCAAATTTTTAAACAATGGCAACAACAAAAGCATGCCTCCTGGCAATTATCCTGCTGAACATAACCAGGAGGACATTTTTGTGTTGAAGGACTGTGTGCTGCTCACTCCTGGTACTCAAAACATCTTTCATGGTAATTGTATGCCTGGGATACCTGGGTTCAGTCGGGTAATCTCAGAGTTCTCAGCAAAAACAACAGTACTGATCTGGCAAGCCTGAAGCCTGCCCACCTTGCAGCGTGTGGTGGGAGTAACAGGAATACTCGGATTTTCCCCCACAAGAAACCTGTAATTTGTGGCCTGCAAGAGAAGCACTATCTTGAAGAAAGATGTCTAGATGCAGCCTATCAACCAAATAACAATTATTGTGTAAAAATATCCTTGCCTGGAAATAGATTTATTTCCCCTGTATACTTGTGTTGAAGGTAGGGTAGGCAGATGCAAAGGGCTTCTGTACCTTCAATAGCTGTGCAAACATGGAAATTTCAGCAGCTTTATTCTATCATGCAAGCTGAAATTCCCTTTTCTATACACCTGTTGAAGGTGCAGGAACCCTGTTTTTTCTTGCATTTGGCCACCCTACTTGGTAGCATTGCTGGCTACCCACTTCCCCTGTTGCCACTAGGCCTGACTGCTCCACTGTCTGTTATAGTCAACAAGAGCTTCATCTATACAAATTATTTTCATGGCATGAAGATAAATATTAGCTACCCCCACTAATGTCTACAGATCAAGTTCCTATTAAAAGCACAGAGGCAATGGGCAAACCTACCAAAGGAAGAACAAGATCATGGTCCTTTACCAGGAAATGCAAGTTGAGCGGGAAAAAAACCTTCTCTTTCAGTAGCTTGCTGTTACTTCATTTTTGTAAGTGATGTTGAAATAACATTTTTTCATCTATCTTATGATATATTGGAATGACTGAAAGCTGCAAGAGGCTAATTTTGCATTTTATCAAGGGCCCAGCTGGAAGTTGGGTTTACATTCATGTTGAAATAATGATGTGCCTTTTCAACAAGAATTGTGAAAGGTGCAAAAAGAACAAGAGTTGAAATTAAGCAACCAGTACTTCACCAAAATAGCGGGGAATAGCAGTCAGAAAATAGTATAGAAGGAGATGTCACACTGCAAATGTGCTGAATTTTAAGTTACTTCAGTGTCACTTGTGAAGATGCCCTTAGTTTTTGTGCTCTATTGAATTTTTTGCCTAACTGGATTATGTACTCTTACTATGTTCACACTCATAGTATTCTTGATGAATGCTTACTTAGCACATGCATTTGAGCTTGTAAGGAAAGAGATGGGAGTTATCACAGGCCAGGGACTGGTTTTAGTGAACTGAAATACTTCTCTTTGGTTGCAGACAGAACCACCATTCAAAATGTTCTTGACAGGCTGAAACACCAGACTGAAAAACCAACATGATGAAATGCAACAAAGATAAATACAACTCCTGCATTTAAAGGCAAGAAATCAAGGGCATAAGTACTGGCTTACTTTCCAGGTAACTTGGGCTACATTCACGGAAATAGTATGCTAGTTCCCCCTGTCCAGGTCATGAGAAATAAGAAGCCCTATTCAGTTGTTCTCCTTGCCTTAAAGCCAGGAGTGGGAAACCTCAGTGGGTCAAATCTGGCTAGATGTTCCTGCTCTTTGCAAGAACCCATGCTCCCCTTTCCCACTAAGCTGTCAACTGTTTGCTATTGTTCTGGCTCTTCGGCTATTCCCTGCCATTCTAAAAGTCTGTTTGCCTCCTCTAAGGTGTACCGAAGTCCTAGGGTGAAAGATACTTGCATGTGTCTAATTGTATTCTGACCCTGCTCTCTTTGCTTCAGGGCCTGACCACCACTAGGATGCAGCTGGAAGAGGTTCTCTGGTATAAGCACTACACTTGAGAAGGAAAAGCAGGGATGTGTCCTCATTCGCCCTCCCTTTGCCATTCCTGCTGCGCTCTCCATCTGAGAGGGCTTCCTCTATCCATGGAGGTCCTCCTTGCACTTTTAGAACTCTGGAAAACAAGGATACTAATATCTGGGGGAGTGAACAGTTGCTCTCTGTGCATAGAGGGAAATGAAAATGAGGAGAGATGGGTGGAGCTGGTGTGCTTATCTCTGTTCCCCTTCTCTGCACAAAGAGAGCAAGTGAGTACAGCCAGAGTTTTGTTCTTTTCAGGCTTCAACTGTATACTGTCTCCAGCTCTGTAGGCTGCATTTTATGAATGATATTAACTACATGGAGTGTGCCCAGAGAAAGGTGAAAGGTCTGGAAACCAAGTCCTATGGGGATCCATTGAAAAAGCTGGTTATGTTTAGTCTGGTGGGACAGATGAAAGCAGTGTGCAGATATCTGAACCACTGTCATGAAGAAGAGCCTGCATTGTTCCCAGTTGCTCCAGGGGGCAGAACTAGAACTGATGGGTCGGAATGGCAACGAAGCAGATTTTGGGTGGATGATAGGAGAAGGAAGCTTCTTAGATTAGGGTTTTTTGATTGTGCAACAGGCTGCTTCGGGAAGCAGGGGTTCTCCTTTATTGGAAACATTTAAACAGGCTGGACAGTCAGACAGGGACGCTGTAGTTGTGTCCTGCACTTGGCAGGGGCTGGGGGTTGATAATCTCCAATATTCCTTGCAACACTGTGACCTAGACACTCATAGAATACAGTAGGTAAAAAGGAAGCTATAACCTTTTGATGCTGCAGATGTTATGCTGGCAAGTGTATCAGCTGGTCAGTAGTCTGCCTGCTAGGAGAACTTAACACAAAAACAAAATTAGATTCGGCTCAACAAAGCTAATGTGTAAATTCCAAATCAGACAAATTGACAAAAACATTGGCATCATCTTTCACATGAGTCATGCTGGTGAATATACTACAAAGCAAGCATACTTGTCTAATGTAAGTCAAATATTTCTATAATTTTGTCACAGGAGGAAGTGTGTGTGTGGGGGGGTGTTATTGTGCAGACTTGCAAACAAATGTAAAAATTAGTCAGAGCTAATAGGGACATTTCATAGGCAAACACTGGCCTAGTTTTATTAAGTCTTATTTGTTTCCAGAAATTAGTTGGATGCTGGACTTGTTCAGTCCCTAAAAACTGAGCAATGATTCCACCTGTGGTCACTTATTTAGTTCTCAGATGAAACAAACACCTGAAGATTTCCTGATAGGAACTCTAGGAAGGCAAAACGCTCAAACTTTATTGTTGAGTACCTTCTTTTTAAGGTACTCTAAGAAGCAGGACAGCATTGCAGAAAGAAAATGGCAATCACTTAACTAACTTCTTGCCACTTCTTAGGGTTATCCAGATACTCAGACCTGATTTTTTTCCCATAATCATAGGCATTTCTATTTCTGCCCTATCTTTTTTTCCCTATATATAGTAAAATATATTCAAGAGGAGAGAAGGATAAATCCACACCAGTAGTACAGCTAAGTAATTTTAAACCCTGGATATAATGACTTATGCCCCCCACCCTTCAGATGGGACCTTACTTATGAAGCATACAATTAGCCTTTATTTCAGCTATTTCATGCATTGATGCTGCTCCTATACTCCTGGTTATTGCAGCAGCAAAACTTTGCCAACCTGATTTTAAAAATTGGTACAGCTTTACATTTTAAATTCACTTCAGTCACAGTACCAATATGATTACATGAAAAAACAGAATTTGTTTCTGTACCTGTTTCTGTATTTGTTTCTTGGAGAGGTCATTTAGGGCCTTGCGTTACTGGTTCCCAAGTTCTCTAGACAAATTTTACCAGAACACACCCATGAGAGGGGCATTTAATTAACCACATGCCTCCCTTTTAAAGGCCAGGATGGAGACCTTTTTCACATGAAGGACTGTTGACACATGGGAAAAGTCATGTGGGCTGCATTCCATGTGCGTGTAGCCAGAGGCCAAGTGGGAATGGCTCCTGGCAATGCCTAACTCTTTTCCATCCCATCCATTCTCTCCCCAGTCCCACTTCATTCACAGCAGACAAGGAAGCAATTCCAGAGGGTTTAAACTGGAAAGCAAAAGTGAGCAACAAGAAATGAAGCAGAGAATGGGCCAGAGAACAGACGGTGCTGAGGAGCACATGGAGTTCAGTGGAGTATTGTATATGACCTGTGAAAACTAGATTTCCCATCTCAGTTTTAGGTTTCTGTAGTGCTACCTAGTTGTAAGCTGTCCAGAAAGCCTTATGGCTAATAGGGTGGTATAAAACTGAATAAATTTATAAAAACCTTTGGCACATATTAGCAACACCTGAAGTTGGACTTGTGGGTTGGAAAATATAAGTTTTTGATGAGCAGAGACCATTTGAAAGTGAAAGGAAAACACCAACACTGATTTCAGAATAAAATTTGAACTACTTTACTATGCGTATATCCCTCCATGGGCAGGAGGCTCTTTGATCCAGGGGTGCCTTCCATGAGCTGGGGAAAGGAAACAATGTTTGCTGATTCTGCCTTCCCTCTGTGCCCTCTCTTCTCCTTTTTGCTCTGGAGGTTTAGGAGCTCTCTTTAGAACACGAGACGGTGCTGGAGCTGAGAAGAAATAAGGGATGTGCAAATATCGCCCCCACCCAGGGCAGTCCTTTCCACTCACAGAAGCCTCTGCTGGATCAAAGAGCTTTCCATCGGCAGAGAGAGACAGTTAGATACAACCCAGAGCAATACTATGCATGTTTATTCAGACAAAGTCCAACTGTGTTCAAGGATAATATTCCAAGGTCAGAGGATTGCAGGATTAGACAAGTATAAAAATGAGTGCTCTTGCAGCTTTTGCAACATTGCTCACCAGAAAAAGGCTAGCTCTGTTATCCAATCTTGTTTGGCTTTCCCTATGTCTAAAACAGACGGTTTAACACCATCATGAGCATGTCTGTGATGGCTACGCTCTCTCTTGGGTTGCTGTCATCTCCTCTTTCATAGCCTGTACCTAGCTGATTATCTGCTTAAGCTATGGTGCTGGTGAAGGGCTTATCTGAGCTCTCTCTGCCCCAGAGTAGCTGTTGCATAGATCTGGAACAAACTTGAGAATGCAGTTTTTGTTAGTTTGATTGTTTGGCCGGGTGGGGGGACCCCTCCAAATCCTTCACATTTACTCCAAACCTGTCCCTTCAGCTTGCCTCATGGAAACATAGGAAGCTGCAATAATTAAAACAGGTCAAACTATTTCTCCATCTAGCCCAGCACTGTATTCTTAATTGGATCAGCAGGCAAGCATCTTTCATATCGCCTCCTGCCTGACTCTTTAAACTTCTCACAGGCAATCCTTTAAAGCAGGGGTGGGCAGCTTTGGGGACCCAGAGGTCGCTTTCCCCTAAATGTTTCTCTTGTGGATTCACTCCTGCTCTGCCAAATTCAGTGGCACTGAAGCACCTTTCCCCGCTTTTTGCTTCCAACACCATGAATTCCAGACATAGTGGTGGCAGCAGGGGCCACATCATAGTGCAAGGTCTACACTGACTGGAGGCATGGGGAATGGAAGCAGGAACTTCTGCGTGGAAAACGTGGGCTCTGCCACGCCTCCTCTCATAGCCTCCTATTATGGCCACTCCTGGAATTGTCATCCTGCTAAGTCACAGCTCAGTAATCAGGGATTTTCAGCATCAGACTCATTGAATGCATATTCTGCTGTGTTTTCCCATGGAAGCTGTGTGTCAGTAGTCACCATGACTGGGTCCCTAATAAGGTCTACAGACTGGCAGGTGAAGGTCCACCTTGAAGTGGAGATGTGACCCCACTCCCACTTTCCACCCAACACCAAGAAAAGCATAGGAGTTGTGCTCAGCTATTCCTTGGTGTGCAGGAAGATCATTCCAGAGAGTTACACTCTGCTCTCTGCTGCACTGCCAGGAGCCCCACTCAATGGGAAGAGTGAGATCATCCCTAGGCCCTTGCGCTGACACGGGGTGAGAGTTCCCTGCCATTTCTGCGCAGCACCAACCTGAGAAAGGAGCCAGGCCTGAGGAAAGGGAGCATTTCCACTGTTGCAGCAGCTGCTGCCGCTCCTTCACCAGCCTTCCTTTTTCCTTAACTCTGCCTCTCCCCTAGTGCTGGTGCCAAGCACAGATATAAGAGGTCACCCAAGTGCAGCTGCTAGAATGATCTCCTGCTTTGTGATAGGAGGGCTGCCTGGCAGCAGTGGAAAGCACCTAGTGCGGTTATCCATTTTGCCCTACCAGGAGTAGCTGAGGATAGCAAGGCAGCCAGGTGCTCACTTGCACTCACCTTCTGGGCCAGAGTAAGAGGGTAACTCAGCAGATGACGGTAGTATTGAGAAGGGATCCACACAGAGGAGGGCAGACTGGTTTAATTATGGATGTTAATGCTTCTGTACTGCTTTTCTGAAAGCCACCTGGGAAGGGTATCATTAAAAAAAACAGTAGTAAGATGACAACCTTTTTCACACATCATGACAGCAAGCTTATTAATTAACCAATAATTTACTGAGGTTGCATAACACCTGCATTTTGAATATGCAGCCTCTAATCAACCCAATCAGAAGCTGTCCTCTGTTCAAATTCAGATACTGTGGATTAAACAATCCAAAGTCACCCTAATTGTTATGTTAACTTTGGATTGTTTAAGCTGCCCAGACCCTATCTGTTCAGATGACTGGAAACTGCATATTAAAAATGAAATTTGCATATACCAAACCATTCTCACATAAGAGGCCACAGCCTCTTTGTGAGAACAAGGCCAATAAAAGCAACATTAAGAAACACAAAAGCTATTTTAAAAGTTAAAATATGTGTCTTGACCTACTTTCTGAATGCTGAAAAGGTAGGAACCAGTCACAGTCCCAAAGCGGGTACTTGCCAGAGTTTGGAAGTGACAGACGGCAAAACCCTTTCCCAGGAATCCAACAAGTGGGCCTCTATAAACATGTATGAATTTGGAAAGGTTCTCTCACTGATCTAATAACCAAGCAGGTTCCTCAGACAGCCAGGCCTTAAGCTATTTAGATGTTCACTTAAACAAACAACACGTCTTTAACTGAGTCATGAAACAAGTGGCAACCAGTGTAGATCTTTTCCTGTTGGTGTGATGTACATATAATACCATGCACTGACACTGGTGGCATTTTGCCCTAGAACCCAGCTTGCACTGTCCATTACTTGAGGCTGAAACTTTTCAAGGGATTAAAGAGCCAGCAGCACAACTGAGAACTACTTCATACATTCCATCTTTTAAAAAACTTGTACTGCTGAGTCAAATCCAGTCTTTGCCACCCACCTTCAATTCCCACCATCCCTTTTACAACACATCACTAACCAAAAAGGATCCTAGATTTGTCAAACATGAATCCATAAGTACCAAAATCTTCATTACGATATCTCTGAGGTGACCCTTTTTTGCTCTGAAAACCCCAAAATCAAGGGAGTCACCTGGTCATGATCAGCTCATCTCAGGCTATTTATTGGTCTGTACGAATTTCCAATCACTCTAGGGGAGCTCTGACTCAACATGGAAATACATTTGATTGTGAAATCTTGTTTTATCTTCGAAACTGCTGCGGAGGACTGTTTTGCCTCTCTGACTCCAGGAATCCAGGTGTCTTCCCCACAAATACCTTCAGGCTACTTTGGCAAGCTATTCCTGGAATGTAGATTCTTGATAAATCAACTTAAGTTTGCTTAGTTATTCTGCAAATCATTTTATTAGAACAACAGCTGACCATTTCTAATTGTGTGTCTACTTATCTTGTGAATAAACACATTCAGTTGGGTTCAGTAATTGGCCTGGTTCTTCTGTTGCTCTTATCTATTTATTTAGAATTATTTTAGACTGCCTTTAAAGGGTAAAACACTCTCAACCCAGTGTATAGGATAAAAACTATACAAATAATAATGGATATAAAATACTATTAAAATGTTTGATGTTTGAATAGAGATCTTTTAAACATTTATATTTTAATTGTGTTTTAACTTAGTTTAAATGCTAATATACATCATAAATCCATGTATAACAAGCCATACACTAAACAAACTATAAAAATAGCAAAAACTATTTACACCAGTAAAACCTCCAGCTCACAGATCTGGAGAAAGCCAATGGAAATAGGCATGTTAGTCTCCAGAGCATCCCTGAAGCCCCGAAAAGAAGGGGCCTGAACACTCCCTCCCTGATGTTACCTAATTCCAAATGTGTAGGCCATTCACGCACTAGACCAGCCTTCCCCACCTTTGTCTTTCAGACATATTTGGACTACAACACCCAGAATTCCTAGTCAATGGCCCTGCTGGATGAGAATTCTGGGAATTTCAGTCCAAATGCCTCTGAAGACCACCAGGTTGGGGAAGGCTGCATATGTGAACTGCCCAGACTGCTTTGGCTGTTGGGCAGTAAAGAAATTGAATAAAATTTGCTAGCTTGATTTTTGTGGACTATCCTCCAAGTTGCAATCCTGGATTAGCCTTGTGTTTAGACTAAGGTTTAGTAATCCTGTGAGCAGCAATAGTTACACCACCAAACTATGGAAAGCCTGAATTGCAGCCAGTCCTAACTCATTAGGTAGAAGTATAGATTCACATTTGTCACAATTGTACCATCTGCCCAAACATAATGTGGTGTAGTGCTTAAGAGCAAGAACTGGAACTCGTCACCTGGGTTTTAGCCCCTGCTCGGCTGTGGAGTCAACTGGATGGCTTTAGGCCAGTCACAGACTCTCAGCCTGACTCTCAGGGTTGTTGTAGGGATAAGACTGAGAGCTGGAGCAAAAGAATGATGTAAATTGCTCTGACTTCTTTATATAACAAAGACGAGATATAAGTCTAATAAAGTATGCCTGTGATAAATGCATGCCTTCAGTTATGGATATCATGCAGGTCTGTGTGCCAGGCTGTGAACACTGGTTATAGCCACCTCCTGTGTTCGTTGCTATGAAGCGTATCTAAGAGTCTTAAGAGTCCCCTGGGGTACCATACATAAGAGCAATGGCCACTTAATTAAACGAACTGGCTAAGTATTTTGTGCTTCATACACTGTTCTAAACTTACTTATTTTCACTGATACTTAAGCACGTTTCACATTCACACGCATGACTTGATTTCTCTATACTTGGTGACGATACACTCCAGAGTGATTCGTTCCCCCCACCAGATGCGCGCGCACACACAGATCCACACACCCTGAAAGAGCGCATTAAGTGATAGGACTATGTGGCTAGCCCAGCCTCCCGCAGTGAATGTTTGCATGGCAAAGGATGCGCCAATCTACGTGATGTACTTGGGCAGAGCTGCTCCACACACACAGGAATTGTGGCTCAATCAGGGCTCTTGTGTGGAGGAGCATTGTAAGCGCATGTGTGCAGTGCTGTCTGCATATGCTGGAGAGCCATTTCTGCTAGAAGAGTGGAGTGGGCATTGGTGGGCCTGTAACGAGGGCAGAGCAAACCAGCGTTCTTTAAATATAGTCATGCTCATGTGAACTGCACTTTGATGTCTTGTCACTGAACATGTGAAATGACTTCAATGGAAGCAGTATTTCAGGTAATGCAAGGAGCTATAACACCACAAGCAGATCATATGAGACAATCCATTCACACATACAAGTCACGGTTGCTTCATGTTGCAGAAATCAGGTGAGGGGTAAGCCAGTGTGAACTAGTCGTCATTTTCATTTTCAGGTATGTTCACTTGATCGGCACCAGATGCTTAATTTGGTGAGTAAATATATCAAAGCAACTGCTCCTGCAATCTAACAAGGAGACAAACTGTATCCTCGCACTAACTCTAGAATGTATCTCATTTAATTGTGCCACTCTGACAAGGAAGAATACAAGGATCTCCTTTGCCTTCGGGCATGACATTTTGCAGGCTTTTCTTTTTAAATAAGTCCATTATATTAATGGAAATGGTAGAAGTTTCAATGTTTTGCAAAGCATAGCACTGTCTTTTAGTAAACCACAACTTAAACTAATCTTTTTGATCTGGGTGGTAAGTTTCTGTATGACTAGACTGCCCATGTCTGAAAATGAATGGGGCAACACTTCTCTGCCTGCTGGAAGGGTTTTGTGAAAAGTAACCTGTCATCTGATTGGCAGCAATATGTTTGCCTTGAATATCAATTGGTCCAAAGTATAAATCAACCTGGTACCCTCTAGAAGGGTTAAAACTTCCACCATCATGCAACTAGTTGTAGTCCAATACATCCAGAAGGCTTGTCTAGATATTGTAAGAACAGAATGCTGTAATTATTTCCAAAGCCTCAGAAAAGAAATAACAATGATCTCTGCAGCTTTTAAAAAGATATTTTTGGGGAAAGTTTCTTTTAACATCTCTTCCCACTCCCGCCAGCCAGCCAGTCTGTCTCAGTCCCTGCAATCATATCATTTGCTTGCTGTCTGGTAAGCAGCAAAGCCTGGTAGGAAGGAAAAATGGTGGGTGGAAAAAAAAAGCAGAAGCAACTTTCCCCCCTTAAAGCTACCTTTTCTTCAAAGCAGCGAGGTTCAATAATCGCCTGTAGCATTCACCCATGCAGTAGAATAAAATAATAAAAAGCAAGCCCCGTTCCTGAGCAGCAGATCCGTTGATCTGCTCAGAGGCTTTCTCTCGCGAAGCATGCCAACGGTCAAGCGCCGGTAAACCCTCTTCCGGCGCTCCGCAGCACCGGGTCGCTTTACTCCCCCTTAAAAACCCAAGCCGGCAGTGCTGCGCCTGTTGCTCGCGAAGCCACCTTAAGAGAGGCCCTCCTCCTCTTCCACTCTCCTCCGGCGGATGGGGGTGAGCCTAGCCGGGCTAGGCAGTGGCGTTGCCATGACGAGCATTTTCTTCAGCTCTCGCTGCTCCGAGCAGGAGGGACTCCGCTCGCCAGAGGCTGGACTTAAAAAGAGAGCCAGGAGCGAAGAGGAGGGGGAACTCTCCGAGGGACACCCCACCCCCGTTTCTGTAGATTAATTACCTCCCCCCCACACCCGGAGTTTTAAGAAATCCTCAGCCTTATATAGGACAAGCCATCTTCCTTCGTCCGTGGCGCCCTTCCTTGTTCCAAACTTCGGGCGGCCGAGCGCGAGAGCGGCGGGTCAGGAATCGGGAGCTCTGCAGGCTGCTTCCCCCACACGCCTCCCTCCTCCTCTCCGCCCCCCTCCCCCGCCCCCGATGGAAATCCAGGGGGTTTTCCCGGCCTTTGGAAGACTGGGCTCCTGGAGGCGGAGGACAATGAGCAGGGGCAGCCGCCGCCTATGAATCGCCTGGGTCGCGCACAGCCGTCGCTCTGCTCGCCCGCTCCGCGCACGCGGTGGTAGCCGCTGCAGTCCCAGCCAAGGCGCAAGGTTGGAGCGGCCGGGCGCGTTTCCGCTCGTCTGGAAGCTGGCTCTCCGCGGCTCCTCGGCTCCGACTCGAGGGGCAGAAAAAGTAAGCGAGCGCTGTTTGTTCTCCTTTTTGATCATGATTAGGTTATTCCTGGGCCCGAGTGGTTGGGACTCCGCCACACCCCTCCCCCCGCTTGGCTGTAGAAAGAGGCAGAGAGCGGAAAAAACTGTTGCAAACGATATTTTCCTTGCCTGCTTCTCTAGCTTGTTTGCAGAAAGCAAACTTCAGCGAGGGGCCGGGGAGGAAGGAGCAAGGGAGGCAGATTTGGGTGGGGTGTTGACTTGATCCTTCTCCTTGCCTGCCGTTTCTCGAATACCCACCAGCCGGTTTCTCTTTTATTCGCCGGCGGAGGCGGGCGGAGAGCTTTGGGAAGGGAATGTTGTAGAGTTTTCCCGGCTATAATTAGCAGTGGAAAATTCAAGGAGTTTCTCATGTTTAACTAGATTTTAAATAAAGAAGCAATATTTACGGAGGAATCTCTGAGTGTGCACGGAGTGTGGTGTGTGACAAGATGGTTTGTCTGAAGTTGAGTGTCTGTTCGGTGTTCTCGAGAGCGTCGCCCGCAACACCAATCTGATGGGTTGGCGGGTTTGGCGGCTCTCTAATGAAGATCGGAGAAGAAACGGAGCGTTGCATTTCTTTGTTTTCCTGCATGCATTTTCTCTTTCTTTCAATTCATGATGTTGTCATCGGAACTTTGGAAATAATGCTGCTGCTCGTTGCATGCAGCAGGGCTGGTTTGCGCGTGTGCCCGCGCCGGATACCTTTATCTTCCTAAATCGCAGTTTCCTCCCAGTATTGCAACGTGCCTCTCCTGTTACCAAAGGTGCTCGGGGCGGAATTCCTTAAGTAAAGAAGCGCTCTCGCTGGCGTGGGAGATAACTTGGTTTAACGGATCGGGGAGAGGCGAGGGTGTTAGCAAGGAGGGGGAGAA
This sequence comes from Varanus komodoensis, assembly GCF_004798865.1. Lineage (NCBI taxonomy): Eukaryota > Metazoa > Chordata > Lepidosauria > Squamata > Varanidae > Varanus > Varanus komodoensis. The sequence goes on from NW_025335268.1 coordinate 127,734,998, forward strand.
CATGAGTCTGTTAGTATGCCTTGTAGTAAAACACGCGGCGTCAGGCGTGTGCGGCTTGGGACTCGGCAGGCGCCGGCGCGGCACGAACAGCCCCTTGCACAGCGGGAGGAGGGACCCAATCCCGGTTTTCAGCCCCCTTGTCTCGCCCGGTTTGTTCTAGCAAGGGCGAGAGGACGGGGTGCGGGTGCCGCGTTGCCCGGGCCAGCTCGAGTCGTCACCATGCGGTGTGCTCAGCCTTCCCGGGCTTTAGCACAGTAACCTGATTATTTATCGGCCGGGCACACAATACTGGGTCTGTGTGTCACCGAGGGCCGTTTACCAGGCGTTGAATTTGAACAGGGGAGTCTCGTTCCCTCCTTCCTGCCTGCTTCCGCGGCAGGGTCGCCTGGTCCGCGGCGACAAATGGGCTGCTGGCTGCCAGACGGACAGATGCAGAAGGAGCGGGCGGGGCGGGGCGCGCAACATGCCAGCGCGCTAATCGGTCTCCTGCAAGGGGCGCGGCGGGCCGGAGGGAGTCGAGCCAAGCCGCTCCACCCCACCGCGCCTCCCGCTTCTCCCCATGCACCAGGCCGTGTTCGCGGCCGGCCCGGCGAAGGAGCGAGGGAGCTCTCGAGCGTTGGGCAACATGTGTTGCAAAAAAGCGGGGCGGGTGTGGAGGAATGTGGTGCCACTGCGGAGATCGGACCGCGGGGAGGCGGCGGGAGCGGGAGGAGGAGACTCCCAGGCCTCGTTGCACAGTTTGGACGAGGGCGGCGGGATCCGAGCGTGGAGTGCTCCGGAGCGGCCCGATTTGTTCAGAAAGGACTGCACTGGCGGGCATGGTGGGCAGGAGGAGGCCGGGGCGATGTCCGCATAGCTCAGGCCAGGTGGAGAAGAAGGAGGACGGGGGAAAGTAGGGGAAAGGGCACGCCTGTGTAACTTGTTCTGTCACTAATGTGAGCTCTTCCACACCCGAATTCATCTGTATAGATCTGCTAGATCTATATGCTTAGAGTAAACTCGGTGAATTCCATTAGTTACAAGCAACAGATGCCGCGGTGATATCCGTGGGTTCTGCTGGAGGGATGACCGGATCGGGATCCAACCCTCGTGTAGGTTTCTTGCATTGTTAGTAACACTGTTGCCACACACCTCTGAGATCACAGGATTTAATACTAACCTTCACCTCCCCTTCTGATAAACGTTGTAACTGGAGATAAGAGATTGCACTTCTGTCTTCAGCATGCCTGAAAGGGGGATGGGAAAAGGAGGAAGTGGTCACATAGCATTTGCCACTTTTTAAACTATCCTGATTATGAGAGTTAAGAAGTAAGCCATCTGTCTGAAGCTGTTTTGAATGTGTGACTGGCGATGTAGTGATGCACTGAGGCAATAAGGCAGCAAGAGGACTTTAGCACTATTTTTATATCAATTTCTCAGGGGCTTTTTCTGACAGTGGGATGTGGTAGAATTGAATGTCCTTCCCTGTTTCATGATCAGGAGCTGGCAAGGATTACTTTTACCCTGAAGACAGAACGGTCTTTTCCAGGAAGGGACTGAGAAGCGCTAGCAATGGCCTTAAGTTACAATCTGAGAGATTCTTCCAGCCAAACTAAAAGACCAAATAAAGGCTGCAACCCTGTATGCAGAAGTCTATATGCAGAAGCCTATATGCCTGGGCAGAAGCCCCATGGAATGCAGTGGGGTTTACGGCTCAATAGGGATATATAGTATTCTGATTTGCTAGATGAAGGGTAGGGAGATCTGTGGCTGATACGTTTCACATTCCACAAAGATCTTTTTTCCCCCACTCTGCTCCTGCCTGACGCTAGGAAGTCCCGCTTTGGGTTGCAGTGCAGAACTCCTGCAGTCTGACACGCTCAGTCTGGACTGACAAATGGCTGTATAGTCATCTCTACCAGGCAGAAGCACCCCCTGTCCTCCCTCCCCCCCATTAGCACCAAGGCAATCCTGCCAGCCTCCTGACAGGTGGGAAAATAGCACAACCTCCTTTGTGGGGAAACTCCCGTCTGTTCGTGAGGTGTTGGGGGAAGGACGGTGTTGGTAAAATCCCTTCGCTGCCTCTTGTCACTGCCCTGCCTGTTTTCTTTTTGTGTGTGGCTACCAGCCTCTGCAGTCATGGCATTCCTCGCCACCAGCACCCCACCCCACCAGTGGCCTTTTGATGTGTATGGGTCTATAGAGTTCTGGGTGTGTTGCATTTTAGTGGTGCCTTCCAACTCCAAGAGAAAGGGGCTTTCCAGCTGGATTTTGCTTGGAACAGGTAGTGAAAGACTTGTGCCTTTGCATCTGAAGTGGTGCAGGTGGTCTCTGGTTAGTCTGTAAATGCAGGCTAAATAAATTGCTGCTTCAAATGGCGCAGCTCAGCCCTGTCCAGTACCACTCCCTGTGCAGGAAGGATAGAAGGCTGAATGCAGCAGCAGCAGCGTGTATGTGTGTGCAAGTGCAATACATAAAAGTGGAAGGAGCCGTCTTTGTGCAGTGTCAGCCCTGTGATTGTCTGCACCCTGAAGTCTTCCCCAGCTCTTCTGTCTTTGAACTGGAGTCTCCAGGGAGTCCAGGAAAAGGTTTGCACATGTAAAGTTCTGTGCCATGGAGGTACTTCACCTCTCAGAGTGGTGCAATAATTTTGTGGCACAGCTGGGTGGGGCAGGGTTGGAATACAGGCAGGTGTTGCGAACCTAAGTTGGACTGTGCAGATTAGAATAAAAGGGGTTATGGCAGGTCTGGAAGTCAGAATGAACGTGCCTGACGAAGCTGGGAGGAAGAGCCGAGAAAGGGATAAAAATCTGAAATTGTGGGTTGGTCTGATTATAGTAGGATTTGGTGGGATCCTGGAGTGCTGTTCTCTAGTATGTTCTAGTTAAGCCTGGTTATACGAATTAAATTTGAGTTCAGTCCACAGTAAGATAATGTTGGTTGGTTTTATTTTCAGGGGGATTTTGATGTGCTTTATGGCACAATCTTGTGCGTGTCTAATCAGAAAAGTCCTATAATGTTAAGTTCCATGTCAGACTCTCTGAGGCAGTTCCCTGTATGGGGAATACTGAGAGTTGTAGGGCTTTTTTTCTGTCTAAAATATGCATTGGGTTCCTTAGTAAACTTAATTCCCTAGTTATACCAGCCTGCCAGACCTAATGAGAACCACCATGCACCACTTCAGTAATTGTTGGGGCGAGCTGTGTTCTTAGTCTGCATCATCCAAACACCTCTGAATCTGAGAAGGGAGTGATCTATTATTATTTTATCAATCTGGGCAACCTAAATGAATCTGGATTGAATTCCTGCATTCGGTGGAAGAGCTCCAAAATTTAATTATGCTGTTCTATTCATAGTGCAGAAACCTACAATGCTGTGTTGATGGATGTTTTCTTAGGGATAAAGATGTAAGATAGTCACAGGGCTGAAGTTTTGTACCTTGGATCTGAAATACACTAGTTGAGATACAGGTAGGGGAACATTCACTGAAGTGTATTAGTAAGCTTGAAAGTCAGAACTCCCAAGTCCTCAACAGAGCTGAGGACAAAAAAATAGCAAGGCAAGCTGTTTTAAGAACTAGAGTGTTAGTAAGTAGGGGGTAACATTTTTTCTCTGCTTAGTTTCCTTTTGTTCTGTACTTTAGTGTCAAAATCCACTTAGGATACCTGCATGCAAGCCTTTTACCATGTTATCACTATGCCTCATTTATGGAATTTTATGGTGTGGGGGAGACTATGTCATTTTTCACTCACAACACTCTTGCACTTTCCACTGTTTCTTCCATTTTTTGTTACTTTAGAAAATCGGGAAAATATGGGGGGTGGGGGGAATTGCTACCAAGTACCTTCTGATCGCTAGTTCTAGGAGCTGTCCAGATGAAAGCACCCTCAGATAAAGACAACCCCTGGCATACAGGAGATCTCCATCTCTTTTATTTCCCATGACAGTGTGTTATACCGCTGCAGAAGAGGTCCTGCTCTGATCAAAGATCTGTGGAAATAGATCACCCCCCTCCTTGACCTTGAGGGAAATGTCATTGAAGCCATTGATGGGGCCAAGCAACATTAGTTGTAGTGTGGTGTATTCTCTCTTCGGCATTGCAGCAAACTTGGCTGTAGGAGGCAGGCCAGGAGCTGCTGTTTGGTAGCTACGAAAGCTGTTCGATGAACCTTCAGGACAAACCAGTTTACTGTTGTTTTGGTGCTAGAGTGGATGTTTTGCCAGTCACCAGTTTCAAATGCCATGCATTTAGCTGGCTGAGATGGTTACAGTGCATCTGTCACTGGAGCAATTTTTGTATATTCATCAATGAGAGGGAATTAATAGATAACAGTGTTGCAGAAAGGGCCACACCCACTAGTGGATTTCTCCTATACAGTTGGATTCTGCTTGTTGATTGGCAAGCAGACACCAGCTAATCTGGCATTCTTCCTGCTGATATGTTATCAATTTCCATTTTTTCCAACTAAAGAAATCTTGTAGGACAGATACAGTTTTAATGAGATGCAAAATGGAACAGTTTTAAATCTGGGTTTCCACTTGCAAACTCTGTGTTCTAGCCTTCATACCATAACTAACTGTGTGTGTCTATGGGTGCAGCTGTACAAATTCAGTTGTATTTTAGAAACAAATATTAAAGATTCATGATGAGAAACTTTGTGGCAGGGGAGTTCATGAAGATTAGCTATTGCATTCATGTCCTGCTTATGGCCTTCCCGCGGGTAGCAGTCTGATTGGCTACTATGCAAACAGAAGGGCTAGATTAGGTAAGCCCTTGGCCTGCTCCACATGATTACTCTTAGGTTCTTGAGAACTGGGGCAGCAAAGGAAACATGACATGCATCAAAGTCTGCTAGTTTACTCCCAGTCTTCTGGACTGGATATAGAATTCTTACCTTGTTACACAAATGTTGACTGACGTGGTATCTTTTTCTGCTTAGTTTTGGCTGAACACCATTGTTCATTGCATGCACCAAAACTGTTCCATCATGTCTTGAGAGGAACTGTCTGGATGGGCTAATGGAAGCCTGAAGAGCATGGCAGCATCGGGCTGTCGGAACTCTAAACTTGCTGTGGAGAGACTCACTCATCTGCTTGCTTTGTTGTCTTATCAAGTTGGTTGTTGACTTGTGATGCTCATTAGTTCAAGGATTTATCTTCTCCATCACTGCACTTGCTCTTGTAATAAATTTTAGTGCTACTGAATACATCAGATGCTACTGTAATAAATAGGTTCTCTGCCCTGTCAGCTGTACTGGGTCAGAAATTTTCAGACTTCTGTCCTTGTTGTTGATAAACATCCTTTCCAAACGGATTGTGAATCATGATCTTAAATCCAAATTTTAGAAGCAATTCACAGTTTGTGATAGAATTGTTCTGAATACAGATCTTAACAAAAATCAATACTCTCTATATTTAAAGGTGTATTAGTAATGCTTACAAGTGCAAAGAGTATTGATTCTTTCTGTTAAGATCAGTGATGAGGGACTGAAACGTTACCAAGCCTTTTTTCCTGCATGCAGAAAATGTTGTATTTCATAAGTTCATTATAAACAATGAATAGGTGCCAGTTCAAATACAAAATTAGGCAAGTTTATTACTTTATTTCATGTCTCTGGACAGTTTTCAACAATGTATAAAACAAACAATAAAATTCAATACAAATACCTCAAAGAATGTTTAAATAGCTTAAAAATAAAGTTTGGCAGTTTCACAGTTATTAAGGATAATTACTTGAAAATATTGACTGTATGTGAGAGAAAATAAAGGATGTGTGTGTATGTTAATGAAATATATATATATGTCTTGGTGTGAAATGGACTAATAAGTGGTACCAGTGAGACTGAAAGTGCCCCTACAATCTTGGTGGAAGAGGGTTGATTACTCTTGGAGCAGATGAGTGGTTGTTAACATATTGTGCACAGTTCTTTAGGTTGCTAACATTTATTAGGCTGTCAACAGTGTTCAGGACCTTTGTTTTTCTTCTCATGTAAACAATGTAGGAGAAGAGCAGGCTATTGTCTTTAGATCTTTACAAACACTCCAATAAAGTTCTTACAAAATTTAGCATTTAAGACACCTTTAATGCAATTTAATGTCGGGATGCAGGTGGCGCAGTGGTTTAAACTGCTGTGGTGCTGGGCTGGTTGATCGAAAGGTCGCTGGTTCAAATCAGCACAATGGGGCAAGTTCCTGTTTCTCCGTCCCAGCTCCTGTCAACCTTGCAGTTTCAAAGCATGCAAATGCAAGTAGATAAAAAGGTACCACTTCGGTGGGAAGGTAAACAGCATTCTGTGCACTTTGGTGTTTAGTCATGCCGGCCACATGACCATGGAGACTGTCTGTGGATAAACCCTGGCCCCCTTGGCTAGGAAATGGAGATAAGCACTGCCCCCTAGAGTCAGACATGACTGGACTTTAATGTCAAGGGGAAACCTTTGCATTTACCTTTTAATGCAATTTAATTCCCCCCTCAAACATTTCAGGTTAAATCTTAGTGGTGTATTGGGACAAAAAAAATAACATGTTGGGTACTTTAAAAAGAATGTTGCTTACAGGTAAAGTAAATTTAAATTAGATCACTTGGAAACTGAGCTCCAAGAACCAGATCTAGCCTGCCTGGGATCCTTGCCTGGTCTTCTGGAGTTTTCTCAAATGGCTTTACCCTCTTTCCCTGACCACAGATCATTTTGTCTTTTTCCAGCTTTTGAGCCATTTCTCTCCCATCTTAAAAGATAGAAACACCTTGCCTAAATCCTATTTACTGGCAGTAAGAACTTTAGGCTAAATAGTTGCTGTGATTTTTGATATTTTGACCCTATGTCTTTTGCCTTCAGCTACGCTGACTTATGGAATGCGCCTCTTCTCTGAAATGGAAATAGTGTAAGAGGTTGAACGCCCCTGCTGTAGGGCATCTGAATATTTTCCCCAGCAAACTGGCATTTTCGCAAACCCTTTGAGATGTCTCTGTGAACTTTCACACACCGTCTGCAATTAAAGTCCTAGAAGTCTAGGTAATGTTGTGATGAAAACAATACCAGGAGCACCGTTCGTGCTTTCTTGGCCTGTTTTCATTGCCTCCTATAATTGCTGGAGTTGTTCTAAATGCTCATACCTCCAATGCCTCATCAACTCTTCCCTCTCCTACTTTTTTATTTTGCTTGAGATGGCAGGCAACTTCCATCCTGGGTGTGCATAAGGATAGAGGTTCAAAAGCAAATATTCAGCATTTCAGGCCTTTTTTCTGTTGCTGTGAAATGCTTACCTGATCCACAGTGCCTGTTTGTGGAGCATCCCAGTTTGTGACACCTTGTGAGAGAGGGCGTAGAGACATTTTTCTTTTCTTAAAATGGGACTAGAGAAATTCACTGGGACAGGTAAACCTGGTCATTCTTAGGAGTATTGCAAATAATTGGCCTGAATGAGCCATGAAGCCTCAGAAATGATGCTGGTACTGAGATTTGAGCTCAGTGTAGCCCCTTTGCGTACTTTTCTTCTGTGGGTTTTCTGGGCAGACAGGTTCTGCCACTGATCTACTCCTGCTTTTCTGCTTCTTTCAGAAATAGCCCTGATGCAGCCATTTTGTGCAGTGCCCTGGGGCTGTTCACTGTGGCAATGAGGCCAAATAGAGATTTGGACCAATAATGCTGATGAGTGGTCAGATCAATTGGCTCTCCCGCCCTAGTTGCTGCTTGTCCTCATTTGCACTGAAGGGTCAGGACTGTTGTATTGACACCTTGGGATGGGGTGGGAGAAAAGTGAACTCTGGGTGAACTCTGATTTCTCTGTGTTCGACTGCACTTTGTGCCAGCAGGTTTTGACAGCTACAAATCCTAGGGCCCTTCTGTCTATATCGCACACTCATGGTAGTGCTGGAGCATGTTTTATTTGGATCAGTCTTTCACAGCGTGCGTTGTATCAGGCTGGCTATGGCGTACTGTCCAATATTCTGCATGTGCAGACTAGACAGATGCAGCATCCATTGGTCTTAGGTACGTGCACAATTGCTGTGAAGCGCTTTGCTTATTAGGGACTCTGCATTATCCCACCCAAGGGATAACTTGAGATCAGGGAAAGGCAGAGCTGTGTTTGCCCATCGTGCAGAATGGGAAGCTATCCTAGATTGAGTCAGGTCACCGGTCCATTTAGCCCAGTGCTGTTGACATGGACTAGAAACAGGAATCCTCGCTAGGGTTTCAGGCAGGATTCTTTTCCAGTCGTACTTGGAGAAAGCAGAGACTGAACCGGAGACCTTCAGCTTGCAGAGCATGTACTAAACCACTGAGCTGTGGTTGCTTCCATGTTTGCCCCTGGATCCAGAATGGACTGGGTCAGCTCATTTTATAACAGTGTTTCTCAGCAGGAGCAGCATTTTTCTGCACCAAAGCCAGTCTTATTTCTACTTCTTTCTGAAGTCAAAAAGACTTCAGCTTCTTCCAAATGGGTGGGTAGCACAAATAAATAAATGCTTGTCTGCTGTAAGCTACAAGATAGTGCATATTTGAGAGTGAGCCGCCCCGAAGCTTTGTTGCAATGGGGGCGGCATAGAAATGTTTAAATAAATAAATAAATAAATATTTTGTGTATATCCACACTGTTCAACATGATGCAGTTCCCATGAACTGGGAAGATCCAACTTACCTGAGTAACTAAAAGAAAAAATCATTTTAAAAGATTTTAAAAAATCAGTCATTTATTTAACACTGAGTTAAAGGGTTTAACATTTGCTGTGGACTGGATATGTAGATCAGGAAAAAAATGCGGGGGGGGAAGAGAAAAAAAACTTGTTAAATAGTGGTATCTGGAAACTTTTAAATTAAAAGTATAGCATTATCTCTCCTTACACCCACCCCTCTGTTTTTTAAAGTGGAAGTTTTAAGTCAGGAAAAACAATTACAAGATGGTGGTAAATGGAAACATTTTCTGAAAAGCATGCTGTATCTCTGCAGTGCTGTTACAACCTTTCATATAAGCAAGGTTTCACGAATATCTTTTTAAAAAATCTAACCAGAAAATAATGTAGTGCTAAGGAAAATCATAAACATTAAAACAGCAGAGTTACAACAGTCTTGTATTTTGCCACCTGCTCGACCACTGTTGGCAACGGCAAATGTAAAGCACTGCAGTGGACTGGCAAAGCAGGAGGAGAGAGCCCTCCTTATCCTTCGCATTCTTGGCTCCTGTGCTGGACATAGAAGGCATGATATTCCTCCCTCTGCAGCCAGTGCTGAAGACAAGCAGATGAGCAAGGGAGCACGTCCAGCGGAGAAGCAGTCTGGCTTCAGTGCCGGATATGCAAGGAGAGAAGCCCTTCCTGCATGTCTGGCCCAGACATCAAGAGGTCTGACTGGAGAAGTGGGCGGTGCTCCGTCTTATTAATTAATTAATTAATTAATTAATTAATTAATTAATTAATTAAAACATTTTTATGCCGCCCCATTCGCCGGAGCCTCGGGGCGGCTTACAACAATAAGCCGCCCCGTCTTCCTCTGCTAGCATATTGTAACTAGCCTGCATGTTTAAACAGTCTGTTCTGTTTCCATAAGAGGGTACTCCTATGAGAGGGAAATGGACAATGATGGAGATGATAACTTGGTAGGTTAGTAAGTGTGGATCAACGCTCGTGCCATTTTTGTGCAGGAATAATTGAGGTTGAGTGAGATGAACACCATCTAGAGCAGACTTCCTAACCATTGGCCACGCTGCCTGGGAATTACGGAAGTTGCAGTCTGAACACACGTGGCAGGCACAAGTCAGGGAAGGCTGATTCAGTGATTCCGTGGAATAGGTGGGGTTAGGTATTTCTTCCAGGTTCAAAGCCAACTCTTCAGTCACACTATTTTACCCAAAGTAGCAATTCTAAACGTTTCAAACCACAGTGGGTCAAATGCGATGGCTTATATTGGGAGAAGAGCTCATGTGGAAGGTGTGTAAGCATGTAACTCTTCCTCTGTGCCAAGCTTCTGATGAAAATCACCTCATTTCCTGAACCTGCTGTTTGACCAAGGAGAGAAGCTGCCATTAGTGGCAAAGATGGCTTCCCTTCTAGACTGCAGTCCCAGCCACAACTGGGGAGGGGGAATGGTGCCTGCTATTTGTGAGAAGCCATTGTAGATTTCTTTTGTTGTCAGGTTTCACTCAGTGCCAGTCCACCATGTAGGCACAGCACCCCTGCAGTGCTCAGGTAACTTCATGGTTTATGTGGCACCAACCCAGAAGATTATTAAATTTTAAGTAATTAATATTAAGATGATATTAACCTCACTGTCTAGGTAGTACATAGGCTCCATCTGAAACAGCAGTAGTCTGGATACATAGCAATGCTTTTTTCTATTACTTTCATTCTGGTTGTGGTTCTAGCAGAGCAACCCTCAGAACCAGTAATGATAGCTACTGTAACATTGTATATTCATGAAGTGGGCAAACTGTGTCTAGAAGAAATTGCCTGTCCATTCACCCCGATTCCAGGAGCATGAGTTAGCATTGATGTGGTTGTGAAGTTTTGGCTCCATTCCTTTAAGACGGTTATTCTTTGGCAGGACATTTCTTCATCCCACTCGTGGTTGTTTGGTGGTGTCTCTGCCAGTGGTCTACTGGTAATGCGAAGGTACTAAGTAAGTGCTTCTGTCTTCTCCTAACAGTTTGTATAAGACAGTGTGTCAGGGCAGAAGCACAAAAGTGATTAAACATCACCGTCCTTGGGCCAGTGCCCTAGATAAATTCTGAGCTCCACACAACCATGTCAATGTAAAACAAGAACCACCCAGGGATCCAGTGTTGGTTTGTTTCTCATGATGCACATGGTTCCATTCCTAGCATTTTGGGGGTTTTCCTTTTAGTGTGTCTTGGCAAAGTTTACCAGCTGATGACATTGCCTACTGAGATGTTCCAGCTTCTATCAATCACATGCCTGATTGGTTATGATGGCACCTTAATGGATGATGCATCCCTGGAGTGTTATTGTAATATTGTTTCACTGCTTCTATATTTCTGTCAATGCAACTGAAATGCTGCAGTCTCGGGGATGAATGCTGGAACTTACTTAGCAGGGTAGGAAAGGAGCATGACAGAAGAACAACGCTGTGGTTCAGTTTCATGGTTGGATCCAAACTTACCCATATGTGAATGGAAGGGATCCTTCTGTTAGTGGAGGGGGAAAGGCTGCAGAGGTTTCCCACCAGAGGAAAGGAATGGGCTGAGGATTTTGTCTGATTCTTCTTTTCCCCCAGCCGCACCCCATGCTGCTTGAGAAAATCCACCAGTTGTCCAGAGTAGCTTTAGAAGGGGCTGTAGAAGAGTAGGAAGAATTGGTGGGAATTGCCAATTCTTCCTCTAGCTTACACAGACCTGCATCAAGCACAAGTCTGGTGACAACTAACTATATTTAATATCATTTCAAAGTAAACTGGTACACATTCTTCAGTATTTACACCTTTCCCCCATGGCAAACAATTTCTATGAATGGCGCTTGCAAAGTGCCTCTTAACCTCTGGGGTCCCCAAGGTTTCACTTTGCTGTAAGTACCCTAAGTGTGTTGGAAATGAAGTATTACCCTGGTAGAAAAGGGAAAAAAGAAAATGTCAAATCTTTTTCATGCATATACGCCCCAGAGTCAATGTCATTGAATATGTTCTTGGCCTTCTTTTGTAAGCAGAATGTGGGTGAGGAAAGCCCTGCAGTAAGGCAGTCTGTTTGGGAAATTGTAGTGTAGGAAAGGTTTGGGAGAAGGCTGGGAGAAGGAAAGGTTTGTATTATATCTCAAGTCATAAATATGCTTCATAGTGTCTTTGATGCCTTGCTTTGGATGGCTTCCTGTAGAACATATTCCTCCAACCACTGAAGAAAGAAATACCTGTGGAAAATATGAGATTGCAACACTGATGTAGTTTTTGCTTTTGTTTGGTTTGGTTCACAGGGAGTTTGTTTCTGGAGGAAAACTAGTATGTCAGGACAGGTCTTCCTCTGCAAGCCTCTCTAGGTGCTGATTGTGGATGGTCATGTATGAATATTCAGATTGTGAAGTGTTGACACTTGGAAAAATAGAGACCTATACAACTTGATGAATCTGTACTTTCAGTATCTGTATCATCAACAGAGCAGAGGAGATTGTATATAGGAGTGGTGATGGATATGGTTGGATGGTGTTCTTGAGATGGAGTGACATACTGTTGGAGGCAGTAGCTCTGTGGAGTTGTTGAGCACTTCAGAAAAAAGACTTGTTAGGGACAGGAAAAATTGATAGGCTAGTTAAGATTCCTGATCTGTATTAAGTGTTCGGTATTAAGCTAAGGACTGATGCTCTGTTATGAAGGCAGTGTGTGGCAGAATCTGTACCCTTAATCGTTTCATCCGTAACATTTCCTAATAAGTAAGGACTTGTTCAATCCTGAAACAGGAGAGTACATTTCCTCCCTCAACAAGCTTGAGGAGACTAACTGATGTGAGGCTGGGCTGCTAAGTGTAGAACATTTCTGGCCAAAGCTTTTTTTGCTACCTCCTTGAACATCCACAGGTGATATACTAATCAGGTATTGATGCTGTGCTCCAGCTGGTCATGGTTGCTGAGTCTCCCCCATACCCTGCCAAGGTTTTCCGAGGCTAAGCTAATAAAACATCTGACTTTGATGGTATTTTAATTAGCTGCTTTTGGCTTTAATGTCAAAGCATAAGAGAGTTTCCATAGGCTTAAAACCTTTCCCTGGTTGTGTGTGATTTTTTTTTCTCCTGTTCTTTCTCTGGTTTCTGCAGCAAATTTGAGTATGGAAAAAAAAGAAGCAACACAGTCTGGCCACTGGAGTGTGAAGAAGGGAAGATTCTGTGTGATGGCAGATTAAATATTAATAGCATTGATCTGGCCTAAGAATGCCATGGTCTTTTGCTGATACTAAGCACATAATCTCGTAGTGGGTAACTGGATGTTATGGGTCCCATTTTACAAACAGACCAATGGAGGCAACAAAAGTGATACTGATTGATGAAGCTGATCTGGCCAGCCGGTGGATATGCGGATCTCATTGACCTTAGCCTATGGAAGGAGCCATAAGAATGACCTTATGGGAATACTTCCTTCCCCAACATTCTAATTAATTATTGTGCTGAATTGGACAGGCTTTGTGTTTTATCTTTTGTCCGTTATTGGATTGGGGATTGAATTGATTCTGCAGAGGACAGGAATTACAAGGTTGTTACACTTGGTTGCTTCAAGGTTAAAAAGCATAAAGCATTGCTGGTGTTCTGCAGTCAGTGCCAGAACCAATGATGCACCATCTGCTTTCCTCCTGAACCAGAAGGACATACCTGGGCTTTCATGTTAGACACTAGGGCAGACTCGTCTGGTGAACTGTGGTTAAGAATCACCTTCAGGATAAGATTTTGGCAGGTAGAATAAAAAGTTGTTTCTGGCACGTTACTGGTGTGTCCCCTTCCCCCTCCTCCTCCTGTAAGTGCCTATTTTTATTTCAGTCTCACGTGCCACAAATGACTGGCATAGGTATGGGAAACAGGCTAGTACAAATTTGCGGACTTAACTGCAAAATTGTTCTAGGGGATCTGTTTGGTTTTGTTGTTGTTTGTATTATTAACACAAAACATTTCATATGTTTTTCCCTTAAGTATTCATATTTCTGCTTTTACTCAGACACACAGTCTCCACAAAGTGGCTTACAGTATAATCAGATAAATAGAAATGCATTTTACAACAAGATTATATGCAAGCATAATATAACTATTGCAAATATGAATCATTTGTGAAATACATCATATTTACACCAGCAGCCTTAAAAATATCCCAATCCAGATGAGCAATAAGAGCTTTGAAGTGTCAGTTTTGAATGAATAATTAAAAGTATATTGGAATAAAAACTTAAGTCTTGCTTAAAAGAAGTTAAAGAAGTGTCTGACACTCGAATCCTATGAGAAGGACTTCCAAAAAGATGAAGACACCACTGAAAAAGCCTTGTCATTTCTTTCTGCTGATCCAGTTGACCTTGATGGCATGTTGGTGAGAGGGCATCTCTGTTGAATCTCTGGATTTGTTCAGGTTCATATGTGAGTTCCCAGTTCCTGGAACTGAAACATCCAAGGAGCCTGCTATGGAACAGAGAAAACTCAAATGTGATAACAGAATGTAAAACACAGATGGAAGATCGAATACAATCAAGGGGAAAGGCATATAAATGGAAGACTATGTGACAAGAGTGCCCTGAGCAAAAGGGTGATTGGTGTCATGGGATTGGGTATTCACAAGCAGTGATAGGGGAAGGCTGTATTCAGCTCTCCCGATCCCTTTCGTCTCTGTGTCAAGTGCTGCTCACATGAAGAGCTCTTCGTGAAGTCTGGGGGACTACCAGTGATATTGCCCAGGAGTTGCTATATTGAGAGTGGATGTCCGCACCAAGGAAACCAATCCATGTAGACCTGTACGGTTCAAATAGACCGCATTTATTTTTTGACGGCTGCTGCTGGAGGTTCTTGTTGAGGACTGCATTTCCTCAGTGGCCGGTCGATCAAACAGAAGATAGTGCCTGGCAGACTGAAGGGTGGGGGAGAGCTCATTGTGGGTACTTCATAAAGTAGTCAATCCTTGTGTCACATGAACCCACCCTTTGAGACTCTTCAGCCCAAGGGATCACCACCATCTTACACTGCTTCTTTCTCTGAAGAGAAAATGGATGGTATGTGTATGGATTCCCTTCCTTAATTCTCATCCATCCATCCATCCATCCATCCATCTGCAAAATGGGGATAAATAGTTGAGCAGTGAGAAGAAAGGGGGTGACAGTCCAGTTCCTGTGGCTTGATTGTTAATTAGAGGAATAATGTAGAGCAAGGTTTAGCCCACGCCATTCCTGTGGTCTTGATGAAGATTGCTCTTCTGTTCTGCAAATGAGCTTTTTCCTAAGCTTAATAGCAGGGAGGAGGCAATGGTGATTTTAATCAGGATTGCAGTGAGAGGGAGACAGATAAATTTCCCCTCTGTGAACACTTCCATATTCTCAGAAAAAACTGAATATTAGGGTGAAGGAGGCTGGACTCCAGCTAGATATTTATCTACAGCCTGGTCCTTTTCACCCTCTGCTCAGCAATTCTCTGCCCGCCCACTGAGCAAATGGACTTTCCAGACGCACTTCCTTATTGCTCAGTTGTTCCATGCTAATCAGCTCATCCATGGTAGGATATGCATGCCTACCATAGATTCTTTGCATACAGAAGTTTCAGCTGGTTCCAGAACCCTGATCATGAAGAGTGTCCTTTGTGTGGAGGCCTACATACCCAAGCACCTATGCTCATAAGTTCCCTTTTACAGATATCCAATGCTGAGTCAGGGCTGAGGAAGTGGTATGACACAGGACAAAGGATGAGCATTGGACCCACTGTTGTTATATGCTGTCAGGTCATCTCAGACTTATGTCAACTCTATGAATGAACGCCCTCCTGCCCTTGCCAGCCCTGCTCAGAACTTCAAGGCTGTAGCTTTCATTATGGAATAATTTTTTCTCAGATTTGGTCTTCCTCTTCTGCCTCCAACTTTCCCTCCCATGAATGTCTTCTTCAGTGAGTCCTGCCTTCTCATGATGTGCCCAAACTATGACAGCCTCAGTTTTGTCATTTTGCTTCCAGGGAATGTTCTGGCTTGACCTGATCTAGGACCCACTTGTCTGTCTGTCTGTCTGTCAGTCAGTCAGTCAGTCAGTCCAGGTTATTCACAAAGCTCTCCTCCAACACTGTGTTTTGAACACATCAATTTTCTTCTGTCAGCTTTCTTCAGTGCCCAGTTTTCATAGCCATACATTTTTATTGGTAATACAGTTGTGCGTCGGATGCAACTTCGCGACTAGCAACAAGTATGATCTTTACCATGGTCTCCTGTGAAGTGTCCTTACATTTGATGATCTTTTCTAATTTCTTCATTGCCACCTTTCCAAGTCTTAGTCATGTTCTAATTTCTTGGCTGTATTCTCCCTTCAAGTTGATTACTGAGCCAAGGTATGTAGATTTGTGGAAAAAAATCAATTTCTTCATTGTTGACATTGTTGACAAGTTCTTACTGTTTAGCTGCAGACGTGCATTTGCATTTTCTTCTTTCCTTTCATCAAGAGTTTTCCAATTCATTGCAGTTTTCTGCCAATAGTATTGGTGTAGCCCCTCATACTCATGGAAACCTTTCCACAGGAGTACTACATAAAGGAGATTCAGCTCACCCTTTATTTAAAAGCAGTCACACAGACCACTGAATTATATTGAAGCAGTGACACTATGTGTGTTGGAGGGAATGATAACTCTTTACTATAGTGCCGTTCCTGCCAGTACTTTCTACCAGTTTTACCAGCTATTCCAGGTACCCCTGTCTAGAGAAGGATAATCTGAGTTCCATAATCTAGTTGAGTCCAGTAGATCTTGTGGGTAGGTCTATTTTGACCCCTATACAGGAAGATGAGAAGGTGAAGCTTGTGAATGGGTCCCCCGGGATCTGTCTGAGGTTCCAGTGCTGGTGTTAACTGTGACACTGAATGACTGCAGCATGCTGAGAAATAACTCGGTGTCATAGTTACCCATTGGCCACCCACTAGCA
Source organism: Varanus komodoensis (assembly GCF_004798865.1). Taxonomy (NCBI): domain Eukaryota; kingdom Metazoa; phylum Chordata; class Lepidosauria; order Squamata; family Varanidae; genus Varanus; species Varanus komodoensis. Next base: position 127,751,547 of record NW_025335268.1, read on the forward strand.
CCATTTCGCCCTTTGCCAGTCCGTATTGCGTTCATGAATTCTTCAGAGCAAGGGCCACTTTCCCACAGATGTATACACTGTGCAGGATAACAAACCATGAATCGGAAATTATGTATTTTGCAGCTGTGTACACTACCACACTGGGTTTAACAAATGACTGCACTTTAGCATGGTGGCAAAGCTGTATTTGTGCTGAGAAGTAATCCCTGCTTTTGTGAGGAATAATAGGGGAGTGATGAATAAAACATCCTCTTCCAGGCTTGCAGTTGGCCACACATGCTTATTGGGAGCAAGGGGCCCTTGTTTTATGACTTCCCAGGCTTCCCTGCGTGCTGGCCATATTCAGAACCATTGTGGACAGGCTGGCTGGTGGAATCTGTTAGTGGGGTGGCGGAAGTGTCCTTTGTTCTTTCTTGCAAGTCTGTTTTTTCTTGTTATCTTGGTGAATGGTTTGCAGGCAAGTCGCTGCTTGTGCTTTTGTTTCTGACTTAATATGGGAAGGAGAGGCCCACGGATTGTGGGAACCACTGTTTCCATGGTGCATTTGTACATTACCAGGGACCTTTATGTGACTGGAGTCTGTCTGCTTATGGCTGGTTGGGACATGCAAGAAGCCCTTCTCTGTGAATACTTCTGGATTAGGGATGGGGATGTTTAGCCCTCCAGATGTTCTTAGACAGCAACCCCAAAGATTAGTTATGCTGACTAGGCTTGATGGGAGTTCAAGTTTGAGAGCATCTAGAGGGCAACATGTTCCCCACGTTAGCCTGAACTATGGAAGTTCTTGACCTGGCTCATATGAAACAACATCCTGGAGTATGGGTTTTGTTGATTTGTGGGTTGTCATTACTTGTGAAACCTGCGCTACAGTTTGGCTATGGGATGTTCAACAGAGACACCCCAGTGCTCACAAAGTATAGTGCAATGAGAACCCAAGTTTTAAGGATTACCCACAAATCAGCAAGGCCACATACTGCAGATGGTTGTTAGGCCGTTTCAGGGAATCCATTTGGCACTTTCTCTCTGTTATGTTCCCATCTCCTTGTCAGAACATTTTTATTCTGGTAGGCTTTTGACAATGGTTTGATGAGTGTTAAGCAGGCTGACTATTTTCTTTATATATTCTTCTTCTGTTCCTTGCTTTTATTGTATAGCTAATTTTTCTGAATGGCTTCTGTAGCTTTTTAATAGGTTGTTATCCATCCTGTGCGTTATGATTACAATAGGAGGGCGAGGCGATTATAGTAAAAGGGTTTGATATAAATCCTTTTGAGTAAATAAAATAAACCGCATGGGCGAGGCAAGTCAAGTAGGGTTTCCCCACATAATTGTTGCTGTCTTTTCTGTCTCAGGATGACTTTTGCTCATGGAATTTGGTTGTACTTATGCCTGTGTTCCATTTTCACTCATACTCAAATGTCTGTGTAGAAATAGAGCTTCCCTGCTGTCCTTTTTCTGGATCCTTTATTCCTTTTTAAAGCTGGAGAGGGTAAAAGTACACCTGCCTTTCCAAGGGAAGGGCACTCTGCCCATGCCAACATGTCACTCCTATCAGACCCATGTTTCTGGAGGGCTGTTTGTTCCTATTTGCTGTCTAACAATGGACCTTGGTTGTGGAAACGGTGATGTTCACAGTATGTTGATCAGAGGCTGAATCATAGCATCTGTCAGGAGCAGTAAGGAGCCTTTTGAAATCTGAATCTATGTGATGCTTTTAGATTATCTCCTCCCACCTCTACCTCCTCCTTTGCATCCTTAGGATCATCGTGCAGATTTCAGCTGGCATAAAAGACATCACCTCTAATCTCCACTAACATCAAGTATATGTGATCAAGGTCCTTGGTGATGATATACACACATGGTGTGCTCCCCTTGAAATGCTCTCTGTAACCCATTGTAGGCTTGTTTTGACAGTTGTTAGCATTTGTATTTATTATATAGAGGGCCTTATGAGCCTTAGTGCTATACAAAGGGATAAACAAAATAATTATGTCTGTAATTGCAGATCTAAATAGATAACAGGTGAAGGAGGAGTCTTGGTCCTGTTTTACAAAAGCGTAATTTATGAGAGAGATGGGGGAAAGTCTGTCTGCCTAACTGACCTTCCCAAAGTCTGATTGGGTCACTGATACAGATAAAAGAAACCGAATCTTGGATATTTGCAGTGTGATAGCTTATTTCCTTGTCAGCCTTCTTTCCTAAAAGGACAAAAAGCCTTGCCCAAATGTGGGCATGCAAGTACATCCTAGGGACCTGTTCACATCATGAGATTAAAATTGCAGATCAGTTAGTAAAAAACAACTGTGGCAAAAATGTATCTCTCTTAGAGCAGGTTGAAAAGTCGCAAAAAAGTGAGGCATATTTTAAATTTGCCATCATCATTCAAATTTGATTAAAGATCACACTCTCCTTTTAAGACTTTTTAGTCAATCCCAATTAATAAATTTGGAGTAAGCTACAGAAAAAGCAAGTTCCATAATACAAGCTAGCCTTGGTCTTATGATATTCAGCAGAGACCCTTCTGGTCTTGCTGCATCACAGGCATGGGGATACAAGAGAGGGAAGTAATAATGGATAGCTGGACTCCTTCCTTTCTCACCAGTTCAAATCTCTCCTTCATCACTACTCAAAGTTAATCACCTTCTGGCAGGGTAACTTGATGTGGTTCTGCTTTTGGCAGGGAACGTCTGGCTTGTTGCAAGGGGCCAGCCAAACTAAAAGAAAGAATTAAGTACTCACCTCTGAGAAAGATTTACATAGACTGACCAGGAAATCTGTATGGGTTGCTTGGCCAGCTGTCGCTTCAGTAATGCCTAATAGGTTTCTAGGAGTCTGAGTCACCATGACTGTTATAACCAGCTTGCTTTGGAAGTGTGGATTGATTGGTGAAAGCATTTGGCAGGAAAAAGGGGAAAGCTGGGTTCAAATCACTGCTAGTCTAGACACCCGAAGAAAGATTTTTAGGATGCAACCCTCTATGCATTTATGTGGGAGTCTGTCCTATTAAGCTCGGGGTGCGGGGACTTAGTACTTACCGGGTATACACAGACTGTGCTGTAATGCTCCCTTGTGTATCTGTCACTTCCTTGAATGAGGAATGGGGCTAATTAATTATAGCATAATGCTTTCTTCATTCAGCTGTGATGTCCATAGCGTCTGAGTAATTATCTTCTTTGTACAAGTGTACCTGTGTGTTCCAATAAGGACATCAAAATCCTGTACTGATAATATAACTTTTGCTGCCAGTATGATTTTTTTAATTCAGGCTGCAAATATGTTTTGCATTATTTGTGCCAGTTCCCTAGTGACAGATGGGAAGGGTGAAGAGCTATTTGGGACTCTAAACAGCACAGCATACACTCACTACTGGAGAAATGATTCAGCAATTTGAACTTGTATAGTTTACCAGTCTCATATATGTTTACAATCATGTAAACTAAAAATGTAACATTTAAAAAAAAAATGAAACAACAACAGGTGTTGTGGCATCTTAAAAGGCAGCAAAATAGTTATGGTGTGAGCTTTTGCAGGCTTAAAGATGTATGATTCTAGTCTGTAAAAGCATATACCATCAGAACAGGGTATGTTTCTAAGGTGCTACCAGGCTTATGTTTGCTTTTGCAGCAACAGACTAGTTGTTGGTCACTCTTTAGTAACTATTAGAGCATTGCCAGTGGGGCCAGTGTGATTTCTTCCTTTCTCTTTTGGAAACTCCGAATGCATGGTACCTTTTATAGCCTTTTACAGAGAAGGGTGCTTGATACTGACTTGAGTTCCCAAGTCTAAAAATAAGTCAGCAGAGGGGAAGCAGAGATCTTTTTACCATCAAGGCAGCCTGAATCTGCCTTGTCACTTGCCAGAGGGTGAAGGCAGGTTTAATGGTAGTTGTATGGCAAGGAACTGAGAAGAAGAGACCTTGGGTGGCAAGGAAGTCTATATTTTCCTATGCATCAAATGCTTGGGCCTGCCTTTGATTTCTGGCTCGTTTTAAACGTGTGCAAGTACCTCTGCAGGTGACCTTTGCCCTTTCTTTGAGCAGGGTTGAATTAAGCAGTTAGGAACTCCAGGTTCAGTTTCCAGTTTCCATGAGGTGACTCATTTTGTTTAGTGGGATGTCCCTGGATAAAAGGCTCGGTGATTCTACCCAGCATTCTACCCAGAGTGCTGCCTACCCTTAATGTAATGTAACCAGAAGTGGTCTCTGTGCAGCACCCATTGTCCTCTACAAACCATCCATCATTCCCTTTTTTACTGTTTTCTGCTGAATGCTCTAACTTGGCATCTAATTGAAGCAGCTGCACTGCACAAGCAGAAAGATGCACCCCCAAATCCCTTGCAAAGTCACAGAGGATGCTGTAAGAAATACAGAACAGCTCAAAGAGTTCCTTCCTGAAGGATTTTTCAGCTTGGGGAGGTAATTAAGAAGGCACTCCATGTTTAGGCAATGGCCTGCAAGTCCCATTATGCCCCAGCCAGCCATGCTGACTCGGGCATGTTGGGAATGACAGGATTCTTTTGTCACAGTGTGAATAGGCATGCGTCCTTAATCTCGGGTTACTCAAGTGAAGAACAGTCTAATGCAACTTTCCCCCAAATGTTTTGGGCCACAGTTCTCATAATCCCTGGCTATTGACTATGTTGGTTGGTTTTGAGGGGGTCTGTAGCCTGAAACATTCAAAGGGCACCGTACTGAGGACAGCCCGTCCAAAGTCACAGCTGTATCTCTTTGGACTTATTCCTCTGGATTGAAGTGCTTCTCTTTGTGGGAAGCCTGTTTCATGTGTATATTTGGTTCCCCCACCCCACCCCCCGGTGCCCCAGCAGATGCCATTGGACTTGGCTGTGTGTTCTCATTAGTTCTTTCTCAGACACCATGTGGGAACTCCCATGAAAGAAATATTCTCCCACAATGCGGGAAACACAATCATAAACATGCAAAAAAAAAAAAAAAAAAGGAAAAAAGTCAAAGTTGGTCATGCTCTTTGTGTAGAATGAAGGAGCACTCCGTCATGGGATCTCTCAGTTGCAGTGGTTTTTGATACAGTTCTCTGAACTCAAGCAGACCATCATTCCATAAGCCAAGATAGGAACAAGACTTTTGCCTCTCCAGGAACAAACCAAATAGGGAGCCTCCAATTAGTCATCATTTTCTGTTTCTTCAGAACTAGCAGACTATGGTTACCATCTTCACAAGACAGGCTATTAAGTCATGGCTTGAAGCTGGTTTAATATTCTGCTTATCGCAGAGATGGCTTATTTGCTTGCCTGAACTGAATTGGTAATCATAGTTTCAGATGAAAAAAGTAAATTATGATAAATTAGAGGCTTCCTGGTATGTTTGGGAATGCTACAAATGGGGAAGAAAAAGTGCTGTCTGCATAGGCAAAAGACTTGGCTTATTAATGGGCTGAATCCTGCCCACCATGCCCATTTATCTGACCCACCATAGCTTGCCATGCGCACGCCCCTATTCAAAAAGTTTGAGGACTCCTGTTCTAGAGGATCTTGCCATTCACTTGCGAGTGACCCTTGTTAAGTTTCAATCAGGAAGCCAGACTACTGTCCTTCACTTAGCACCTGGCAAGTGGACATCCAGTTCACTCCAGTTAATGCCTTCCAAAAAGAAAATAATGCCTTCCTGTAGAAAAAAGACTGTTGATTCATGTATACCTGATTATTTTATGAGTCAATCTTGAACAATCCAAAAGTTAAGCTTCATTCCTAAACACACAGCAGTGAGAAAATATAAGCCCTGAAGGCTTCACAGCTACATTAGAAATTCAAACCTGAGAAAAGCAAAAGGGGAGAGGTTAGGAAGATGACATGTAGGGTTGCAACTTGAGGAATTATGCTGTGACTTTAAATTTGATGTGGAGCTGGGAGATGGAGCAGTGGTGGCTTTTTTATGTCCACACCTCTTGTCATCTTTTCAAGAGTTTTTCCACGTGTCTGTTTCCAGCTCTGCTTCACAACATACAGACTAGGGTTGGGATGAAAGCTTTCAGATTCCATCCCTCCAGAATCTGTGGAGTTCTTCTTGTCCTCAGCCCAGTCTTGCAAAACAAGCTGAGCCAAGAGGAAGTCCAGAACTCTTATGCACCCCCACTTGTGCCGCTGGTAATGCTTCTGATCTGGCGTGGCTACAGGATGCGAAAGGGGGGTGCTGCGAGCAGGTTTGCCAGCCACCATTCCAGGCAACCAGTCTTTTCTCCCACTTGCTGCTGCTGCTGCCACCAGGGAAGCTAAAACCAGGGACCCGAAAGAAAAGATTTCCTACATGAAACAGATTAATTGCACATTCCTTGCAGAGACAATTGTGAATGTAAAGGTATAGCATGCGTGCATGCTTCGCCAGGTTGTAGCCTGATATCCCTACTGTTGTGCTAGTAGATCTAATCCAGATTTCCCCAAACTAGTGCCCTCCTGGTACGTGAGGCAATAAATCCCAGCATCTGGATGGAAGGTGCTGGCAATTGTAGCCAAACACCATGGGAAACAAAGCTTTTGTCTTAAAAATAATTTGTTTCTAGTATCATTGTTAGTAACATCTGGAGGGGCTTTGGTGGAATTGCAGAAGTGAAATGTAATAGGAAGATTTCAGTTTAAAGGCTGGCTAACTGCCTTTTCATCTAGTTTCCATTTGAGATATGAAGTGCAGCCCCATGCATTTTTCTCAGATGGAAGTCTCACTAGATTATTATGGCTTAAATAAGTTTGGGATTGTCCTGTTGCTCATCCTTTAAATTATAAACTGTAAAAAGGAATCCCTTGTGGTCAAACAGTGACTTGAAACATTCCATAGTGGTAAGTTAAGCCAAAGCCTGGAGAAGTCATGGCCATTCCTATGTACTAATATTAGTTAGCTTTTAGAGGCAGTCAATAAAATTTGAGGAAATGGCCTTTTTGTTTAATTCTGTGATGTTCAGTGTATTTTTTATAACTGAACATTGCCTTCGAGATTAGAAAACTTTGCCGTAAAAGTTCTGTAAGGAGCCAATATTAAATCGGGATTGCTACAATTTTGGTGCTCCGGTCGCACTGAAAGTGTGCTTTGTCACATTCAGCTCTCTAAGAACATTGTGTGTTTCAGATGCAGAATGAGTGCCCTTTCTTCCCTGGTTCTGCTGTGCATTTGTGGGCGGGTTATTTCCTCTTTCTCCCCAGTTATCAGGGCTAATACCACATGGGATTAATTTTTTTATCCATTCATTTGTATATGGCCATGTGGTATGGGAAACCATTTAAGGACCTAAACAGATTGCTTTTTATACTCATTTGTACTGATAGTGCTCTTTGGCTGAGGAGACATTTGCCATTGATGAAGATGGGAGTATTCTTGGAGCTTCTATATGGTTTGCATTTGTTCTTCCACCACAAAGATGAATGTGAGTGAAACGTTTTGCTGGGATGTTTTGCTAGTTTTCCGTGCTTGTTCCTTCCTTCCTGTTTTCACCACTTCCAAAATAATATAGCAAAGAGGTATTCAGCATAAAAACAAAAGGGACCTCCAGTGAAACAGGGAGCATTCATTCTGTCAGGTGTGTTCAAAGCCTCATGCAAAATCTTCTGCATAAAAGTATTTCCTGGCCATTGGTGGTAGTGCTGAGCAAGAAAGTGTTCTGATTTTCTTGGCTCCCCCACTTATGTAATGTGGCCCTCTGCATTCCTAAATGTGAGAAGAAAGTAAAATATGCTCTTGATCCTCATTTTTTTTTCATTTTCCCCCTTGAAGCTGTGATATAATTCTGTACAGTTAAAGGTTACAGGTTGTAATGGGCAAAAATAAACAGAATTATATAGCAAAGTCTAAAGAAGGACTGGACATAGCTTAAGCTAGATTCTTGTAATTTAAGTGCAGAATTCACTCAATTACCCAATGTTTCAGTCGTGGCAATTCTTTTTTTGTTCCCTTCCACATTTGTAGTTCTTGGGTCAAAATTTGCATTTCCACTAAATAGCCATCTTTTGCAGCATCACAAAGTATTTTCATCTCAGTTTCATTTTCGTTCCTTGCCCAGCCCAGGTTTTTCCTACATGTTCCACTTACTGTGGTTTAAGTGATGCTGTTAGAAATCATCTCAGTCATCTAAACATCTGGAGGGAGGCAACAAAATGCTCATCTGCAGGTGGTATGTGGAAGCTGATGGTGCATATGTTAAAAGTCTGCATTCAGTGAGCCTCGAAAATTCAATTCCAACCTGCTATCAAAGCAAAACAAATCTCCTTGTCAAACATGGGCGTGGCTGTTAGTTCATGAAAGATGGTTAAAAGGTTGACTGCAGATTCTGCAAAAATTTATCTTGTTATGTGCTTTAATCTTCACTCCACAGGGCCTTCGTGGTCCTCCTATTTGAACACAGGGTACATAGGTGTGTCACTGTGTACACAGAGTATTTTTTCAGCCTAATTAGACAAGGCAAACATAGTGATGGCATATTTTTCTTCTGTATCAGGCATTATTCCCCACCTCTCCCAAAGGACTCAACTCAGTTTGGATACCTGAATTCAACAAAGAAGTCAGATTTTCTACATCCTTTCTTGTTCCCAGGGCAGTCTCTAGTGTTTTGTGGGTTCCCTCAACAAGTAGACAGTTACTGGGCTCCTCAGCAACTTCATCCTGCATTATTAGGCATTCATACTTTTAAACACTTAAATGAATATGTGGAAAGTGGCAAATACTGTGGTTGGTAAATTTCTATTTCCCAATCCCCAAGTCTCACCATCCAGAGGCAAGGGAACTCTGTTTCACAGATGTCCTTTCTCTCTGCAGAAAGAAATGCTCTTCCTTTGTTAAAAAAAAAAATTGTGATCCTGTTTCTCAAGCATTACACACGTTGGGAAACTAGTGTATGTCAGTTCAGATATGCTGCCAAACAATTGTTTGGTGCTATGTGAATGATTATATACAGAACCTGGGTTTCTGCCCTCCCCTTCCTTCTCCTACCAGCCATGCTTTGTGCTGTGGCTCAGGGAGCCAAGGTTTCGTTTGGATGTCAGGAAGCACTTCCTGACAGTCAGGACCCCAACGGTGTGGAATGGGCTTCCACGAGAGGTCGTTGAGGCCCCATTGGTGCAGGTATTCAAGGATAGGCTGGACGTCCACATGGTGGGCATGTCGTGAGCGGAGCTGGCTGGTGCCAGAGGTCAGACTAGATGGCCCGGGAGACCCCTTCTGACTCACTCTGTTTTCTGTGTTTCTATGAAACCATGGTTTGTAGGGCAAAAGCAAACTACAGTTTGTTACTTTGGAATGGAATGGTGAACTACAACATTCCTCAAACTAGGGGAAAGAGGCAAGCAAAGAAGTGGAAGGAAGGTATATATGAAAAGAGACAAGAGCAAAAATCTTAAGAGAGCAGTAGATTTCTTAAGCATTCCTTCATTTAGTGGCAAACTATGGTTTGGCCTTACATCTGGATAAAGCTGTTTTACAGCTGCTGCTTCTTGCAGTGTGACCATTCCTGTGCAGGATTTGAGCAGAGCAGTCAATGCTTCTGAATTTTCTCTATTTAAAATGTGAATTACCCCAGATAGGCTGCAGTTCTCTGACTCAAGTTCCCTCCCTCCAGGCACCATCCCACTAAGCTTCATATTGTTGGTCGATGTTTCAGCAGACCAAAAAATGTCTTAGATTCAGCGTTAGCGGAAGGTTACACAAAAATGAAAGGAAGCTATCTGCACTAGACGCATAGTTAATTAATGTCTTATTTGCTAAGTATAATGATGGCTGCTAACTTGTTTACAAAGAATTGTTCTACCAGTAGTTGTTTTCTGTGTTCACTCAATCGAACCTACCTGTTCAGAAGCAATACGTCCGTGTGCTAGAGGCTGGAAAAGGGGTTGAATTGCTTCTTGTGGGGGCTTCTTTAAAGCATGCATTGTGGCCGTATTACCTGAACTGCAGCATTAGAGCACAGTTGCTCATCCGGTTAATGGGCTTTTCTCACAATGCCCCCACAGCCCTCTGAAAGGAGATGCTTCCAATGAAGTTGTCAGGATTGTGCAGTTGTTGTGGTCGTGACATCTTAACCGCTGCCATGTGGAGCAGAAGTAAACTGTAAACTATCCCTCCATCCATTCCTCCCCCATCTCTGTGCCCTTCCCTGTTTATTCAGTTTCCTTCCTCCTCTGCTCTGTTTTTTTACCATGCATTTTCTTCCGTCATCCAGGCCTACCATCTGCAGATGATCACACTCATCATCTCCAGATGCAGGGTTGCTTCTTTGAATGCCAGCTTGGATCCTGCTGCTGGTACGTGTGCCTATTTTGTGCGTTTGTGCTATGATGTGTACAAAAGGCTTACATTTAGCAACTCCAAGTGGTGCCAGACATTTAGCGGGATCAGGAAGGGGGCCATAGGTGAAAACTTGCCACAGACTTCCCCCCTTCTTATTCCCAGCGTTTTTTCCTTATGTTCTGCCTTTGTGCTGTCAGGCAGCCCGCTGTGTGAGTCTGATGTCACTGCAGTGTGCTGCAGTTGAACGTGTAATGCATCAAATCCCTGCAGGATGCACTGGGTTGCTGCAGTGCGCAGCATCACAGTGTACAGAGCATGCTGTGGACAGCTGCAATGCTTCAGTCCCTAACAGGGCTTTGTTCTGTAATGCAGGCAAATCTGAGAGTGTTGCGGGATTGATAATGACCCAGGAAAGGATAAACTTGGGGAGGGGGTGGCTATGGATTTAGATTGGAGGCAGACTCTTCAGAAAAGTACTGCACCACTGCTGCACCCAGCTCTCTGTTGCTGTTTCAGTTGTAATTCTGGACAAGGCAGTTCAATTTGTTGGAAACCTGTGACTCACGTCTCTCATTTTGATTTCAAGTTTATGGCCTCTGTGGGAATGGGAAGAATTGAAATAGCTAATGTGCTTTGGTAGCTGTTTCTCGGCCTCCCATCTCTGCTTCTGAAGTTGGATATGGGAGTCATCAGGACGTTGATTCTTCCAGGTTATGCACTATCAAAGGGATAAGCATAATAACAGATGCCCATCCCTCCCTCATCCCCAACAGTTGCTAAGCATAATAAGCAACCCATCTATCAGCGTTGCCTGCCAAGTTGCATTCATTCAGTATCTTTTTGACCCACCCTGACCCTGGTAGGGGACCAAACCATCAGGGATTTAGGAATAGCCAAGTTTTCAGCATCCTACGTTGAACAGGCAACACAGAATGTTCACTTGCTATACTGTAGGCTGGGAGATGGCTGGGAAAATGTATGTATGGAAAAGATTGGAGGATCTGCTTCAGGTTCTCAGATGCAGTCTGATGTCTGTCTGTCTGATTCAGGGCAGTTTTTGAAGTTTTCTAATTCCTAAGACGTTTGGGGACTCTTTTGTGGCTGCCGTGAAAGGTAAGAATTTGCTCCACTGCCCTGACGTTATTGGTATTGCTGCCTTCATTTTCATGGAACTAGGATTGGCCACTGCTTCCTGCCCAACATATGTTCTGTAGCAAACCAAGACTTGCTGTTGTGCAATGTGCAAAGGGACTGGATTAGAAATTGCAGCTTGTTCAGCTGCTGAAGTAAACGAGATTTGCCAAGAATGTGTTATTTTGGGGACTGGACCTGAGGTCTTTCCAGACATTGTGGTTTTAATGCAGAGAACAGCACACTGGTTGCTAATTTCTAGAGATGTCTGATCTGGCCATGGTCACACATGCATTAGTTACATCCTGTTTGGACTATTATTATGCACTGGACAGGAGGCTGCCTTTGAAAGCTTTTCAGAAACTTCAGCTGCCCAAAATGCTGTAGCCAGATTGTTGTCTGGGGCCAGTTACAGGGAGTGCTGGGCTCCCTGGTTGCAACAGTTTCACTGGCTACTGTTTCCAGGCAAAATTCAAAGTGCTGGTTATGATCTGTAAAGCTCTATCTGGCTTTGGACCAGGCTACCTGAAAGATTGCCTCGTTCCATTTGAGTGTGCCTTAGAGTTCAAGATCTTTGGGAGAAGCTCTTTTTTCGGCACTGCTTTTGCTAGCAACGCAAGAGAGGGCCTTCTTGGACTGCTCACAGGCTATGGAGCTCCTTGTCAACAGAGGCTATGGAACTCTGCTGCCCTTCCACCAACCAGAAAGACCTTTTCATTCAAGCAGGATTTGATGTGTAAGTTGATTTGTTAGGTTGGGTCCTGCTTTATTGTTTTAGTTGCTTCTTAATGTATTGTATCATTTTTTCTCAAATTTGTTTTCAAAATGTTTTCATTCCTGTGATTGCAATCTGCCTTGAGTGCCATATTCTTGGTGGAAAGGCACTCTGCCAAGTAGGGGTTCAAGTCAAGGTGGGGTCCAAATCAGTAAGTCATGCCAGAATCACCCTAACAAGTGCTTCTGTGGAAGATTGAAGTTTTCTCCTTCGCCAGAATGAACAAATTGTGAGTTGCTAAAAAGTCCCTTTCCCCACCCTCTAGCCAAAGAGAGATCCCCTCCAAAATAGTCACTCCTCTAGTGCATCCTGTAAGGACCTGAAATTCTGCTGTTTGAGTTCTGTTGGGGCTTGTGCAAATTTATCTGCAAAGAAGTTTTGAGATGACTTTTCATTTGATAAGGACCTCAGAAGTTATGCATCATCACTGCAACTGTTGTCATTACACAAAGTACTTCTTGTCCAGGTTGTTTCCATGCCAGGAGATCTCTTAGGTGATTTTTTAATAGTTGTGTTCCCACTTTGCATGATCTTCATGTGCACATAATCATAGCAGCACAGTGGGGGGGGGGTTCAAATGTTTCAGCCCCCTTACTTACACTATACTTACAACAAGAGGGCCTTCCTTCTTGGTGTCTGCTCCCAGAAGACTAGGTTGGCTCTCTCCTTGTTGTCCTTCTGGGTCAGGCAAAGACATTTTTATTCAGACAAGCCTTTGGCATAAATTCATTTTCTCCTGAAGGAGCTTTTAATTAGTTTGATTTTATGTTTTAAATGACCTTGTTTTTAACTGTATTTTACTATTGTTATCTGGCTTCAGTTCTTCTCCTTGTCCTCCTCCTTGTATTTATGAGGCAGCCATTGATTTGTTAATTTCACAGCTATGGAGACATTTGAAATCTTCCTGGTACACATCTTATGCCAGAACTAACATTCTTCTAGCAGATGCTATAGTTATTCACAAATATGAGATGGTTAGCAACATCTTTTGAAAGTTTCCAGCACTTGATAGTCTGAAGCATGTTGTCACTGAATACAAACAGTGGCATGGATTACTGCCTGAATGTTTCAAACAGGTTTTGACACTAGGCTCCAGCAAGTTGGAACTTGCACCATAAAGGATAAACAAGCATGGAAGAGTGAAGCTTCATGTCCTGTTTGAGTATCATAAGTTCTTAGGCTCCTCCAGATAAAAAATAGGAAGGAAATAAGGGGGTCCCACAAAGTTCCTTGGGAGTCTCCAAGGAATGGGCAGCTGCCGTAATCAGAGGAATCCATAGCAGTAATCTTTGCTCTAAGCCTACATATCAGAACTAGTGATTTGAAATGACAGGGAGTACCAGAACCCCACCACTTTCCACACAAAACCTTCATTATATGAAAGAATTTGTCTTAATGGATGGATCTGGCTGCTGAAATGTGAAGGGTTAAATTGAGCAAGATTTAGTTGGAAAAGCCCAGCTTTCAGTTGCAGTCTCAGCCCCCATTTTAGGATGTGTTTGTGTTAACTGAGGAAGCTGGCTTGACATCTGGGGAAGATGTGAATTAATATTATGGGAAAATGGTAGCAGTGCCCCCATAGTCCACATGAAGTTTTATATCTTGTGGGAGGGAGGAAGAATGCTGCATGGCAGCAGTTAAAACCATGTCCTATATGCTTATTCTTGCTTGTATACAGGAAACACCATTAGACTGTGGAAGTAGACTTTGCATTAGATAACCTCCAGTGCATGCTTTTTATCCTGAAGAAATAAGCCAATGATGTTTTGCTTGGAACAAATAATTCCTAGAGATACCCATGGAATATCTGAGAGCAGAGCTTCCATGGTCTGCCTGTGGCTGCTATTACCTTCTTTTTCCAGCTGTACTTCCTGCAGTTCGGGAAACTGTGATGGAGCCCTTGCTGTGCTTAGCCTCCATACTTTTTCCTCTGCCCTTCCCACTGGATTAGCAACACAAATGGGAGAATGTGTCAGGAAGGAGCATTCCACATCCCACAGCTGCTGAGATCAGTGTAGGAGTGCTGCCAAACATTGTAGATCTTTTTCCTTCTCTCTTGTCATCTTTTTGGCATTTGATGTTCAAAGAAAATGACTTTTCGTTTTTGGATTTTTATTATTTGCTACCGCTTCTTTGCCTGTTAACCTCCTGGAAAAGTCACTCCTTCATTTTGTGACAGTAGAACCATATTTTTCTTTGCCTGCTTTGGACGGTGAATGAAAATGGGTTTGGGCATTCTTTGCCATGCTTGCATCATGGATACAACACAGATGAGCATGCCAGGCAGAGGATCTGTCCCAGGCATGAAGAAACATGATTTTTTTTATTGTAAGCTTCAGCAAACATAAACATGACTGCATAGATTTAAGTATATCATTTACATATAAGCATCAACAAAGGCAAGCCAAATATCCATGCATGTATATATGCATTTGAGAATGTTGTCTATATACTATCCATTCAAATGTTGAAAGCATTGCTGTCATACTTATCTTGCTTTTCTTCCTAAGAACCAAGGTAGGGTAAAGGATTCTTCTACCTCGTCTCCATTTGTATCTTTTCAATAACTGTGCTATGCTGAGAGATGATAACAGCATCAAGGTCACTCAAGAGATTTGCTGCTGGAACCCCGGGTCAGAAGAGGAGAAGTCGTAAATGCTGAAGTTCAAAATGCAATGCACCACCCTATTCTAACTCTCAGATAGGACTCTACACAAACCTTGACTGTTGCCGCTATCTGTTTTCACAGTGGCTCTGAATGGAGGAAGCATTGCATTTTCCCCAGATAGAAATTACTGTTTCTTAAGGGCTTGGGAAATATGATATTCCTTCAACACTACTTCAGCCCCGAGGAAAGACTTGTGGACTATGTACAATAAGTAAACAAATGCACAGTTGTTGCATCATAAAGAATCTCTACTTCATATTTCTTCTGGTAAGAAGACCAGCAAAGTCAGCATGTGTTTTAAGGTTTTCCCTTAATGAGTGAATACAAAGGAGGAAGGCAAAGCATAATTTAAAACTAGGGAAACAGACTATGGTACTGGAGAAGTTGAAAGACCATGGTATATACCTTCAGCTTTGCTTCTCCACCTTGGGGATGCTGGAGGTAATGAGATCATATTTTATCCCAAAAAGAAAAGGATGTTCAGTATGGAGGAAAGCCACCCATTCATTTTGCCATTTTTGCCAGATGGGAGCAAGAAACTTCAAAAGGACTTCACACCCTCAGTCTTCAGTAGCTTTGTGTGGCTATAGGGAATAGCCTAGGCAGCCATGTAGCAGAGGTTCTGAGCTTTAGCTCCTAGATATAACACATCTGAGCAATTGTTCATACCCTTCATCTGATAGATGAGTAGGACTGAGGGGGTTATTCCCATCATAATATGCTATCTTCTATCATCTCCAGAAGAATGGGTGGAATTGGTTAACTTCCAAACCTGTGATTCATGCACTGGAAGAACTTAGAGCAGAACTTCAGGCTTCATGTCTACATTTGCCCTTCCCATGGACCCAATCCGTCCCTCCAGGATTTTCCAGAAGTCTGATATTTTGCAACTTGCAGCAGCACCAGCAGAACCCTCTTTGCCCAGGCAAAAGGGTTAGTAAGGCCCAAAATTCCCACCCATGTTTTTCCAGAGGAGGGACTGAAAAGATTTTTCATCTTTTTTTAAAGGTAAATTAGGGTGTAATCTGATGTAATGTTGCAGGTGGATACTCTCAGCAAAAGCTAGAATTTGTTCCGCCAGGAACAAATTTCTCTTTCATGTAAGAATATACTGTATATCCCTCCAACCAGCAGAAGAGTTTTCACAAGATGACTTAGCATTCAGTCCGTCATATACTTACAACTACTGCCTCAAACTTTAAACTAAAAGCAGTATCATAAAATGTCAACCAGACCAATTTTTAAAAATCCACAACTAAGAGAAATGCAATTTGAAGTTCCAACTTTGAAAGGACACTTTTAAGTGCTATACTGACTGCTATGAAGAAGAAGAACTAATCTGCTTTGAAGTAAACAACAAAAAAGTATAACATAAGCCCTACGATTAAGAATTGCCTTTTCCCTTTTTAAAAGCTGTGAGCATTATTATTGTTGGTTCTCTGTGCATTTTCATGGCTGCAGCTTCTCCCTTTCTGACTGTGTCTGATCTTCCAGGGCTATCATAAGCACAGCATTGTAAGGTTCTAATTTAGTCCTCGTCCCAAGCACTATTCTTCTTATAACTATTGCCTTTCGGTCTTTTACATGCATCTTTCTCTCCTGCCCTCCCTTTAATTAGCCTTCTTACTGCATGGAACAGTTTGCAGATATATATGGAAAACAGCCTACACTTTCCCAGGAGCAGGGCTTGCCGGGAAGTTGTGCGGGGGGGGGGGGGTGCGGGGAGTGTGGAGAGGCTAGCAGCAAGCTGCCTTTCCCTGGGAGTGAAGAATGTTTTTCCCCCTGTTGCATTCACTTTTTGAAATTTTGTTTTAACCCTTGATGGGCCTCACTTTATTGGTGAGTTTCATCAGAGGTGGTGCAAATTCTATTCTAAGGATGCTCCCTGTTCCCTAATTTAGGAGACCCAGCACAGTTTGGTAGGTATGAGCTAAAGCTGCTGGCACATAATATAATTGCACATAATTTGGAATATAATGATTCTGGGATTTCACTGTGTAGTTCTGGGATTTTAAGTTAGAATAGCAACTTCGGTGTGGCTGTGGGTGTGTTTTAATGTACTGAAGCCTCAGAGTCACCTTGAACTGGGATGTTACTTTGCTCCTTTTTACTACCTCTTGGGGCTGTCCCAGGTAGAGCACCAGGAACTCTGTGTATACAAGTCATTCCCCCTTGGATGCACAAAGGATATGTGAGAGTGCTGCAAATGCCATCTAAGATACCTAGAGCAAGCCATAGAGACCTGCAGCCTCAGATCAAAAATGTCCCTGATGCCAAGTTTTCAAAGCATCAGTCTGCTAGGAGATGCCCAGAGGGTGGCATACTGTTTTCTATGAAAATAGGACTGTCTCTCATTAGTAATCTGAGAGCTGCTCCCTAGAACTACCTTGTCTGTCTTTTTACACAGGCAAAGCTTCCCCGTAGAGTGAGGAAAGCGCAAAACCCACAGACTGATAATATGTAATTCCACCACGTATAAATACAGTATATGTGTGCTGGGAAGTCATGGCCAGTAGCCTGCTTCTGATGCATGGGCATTCTGAAAAGTGCACCTACACAGTCATATCCAACCATGAATCTCACTTTTCAGTAACAACACGTAGCACTAGCTTAACCTGCAATGGTGGGGAGAAAAGATGGAATGGACAAGACTAGATGCCTAAGTAGTCTTTCACTGGTGCCATCTCTTCCAGCTCTGCGGGCAGCATGTGTAATTCCATCACAGGCAGGCCATTTCCCCTGCTTCTGAGTCAAGCAGTGGGCCTGGTTCATCTGGATTTGATCTTGTGGTTTTACCACAGTTGCTAGGAAGAGCATGACAGCCACCCCAGTCAGTTCTAACTAGAACATCATCGATTTGGACATGGGATTGACAAGTCCATTGTTCACAGCAGAACAAGGAACCTTGAAGTCAGGGTAAACAAATTTATAACCTTCATAACAAAGCTTAGTTCTGCAGCAGAAAATGGAGCAGAACCTTAACTACATGGTTAAGAATTACTTTATCTATTCATGTAACTTTAGACCCAGTCATGGCATCATACAGCCCCCTATGTGTGGAATGTGGCATCTCGAATGATTTAATTATTCAGATGATGAGGAAGCCAAGAAAGAAACTGTCTCCCAGGAGAAGTTGGGCTGGTGGAACTCAACAATAATAAAGGAATGCTTGAAAGAGTAATTGGGCATTGATTACTCCAAGGAAGGAAAACATTTCAAGTTTATCAAAGCTATTGCCAGGGGAACCTTTGTGCAAACCATTTCAGAGAAAGTGCATTTTCCCAAGCAGAGCTTTCCCCTTAAACAGACTGGAAGAGAACAAAGCGCTGCATTCATTTTGGGTGTAGTCCAGAATAGCCTTACCATAGCCAAACATGTGGCTATTTTTGACTATCCTTGTCTTTAAAATAGGGATTCTCCTTCCCTGCCTGGGGCAAACACTTGACAGAAGTTGTTCTTGCAGAGCAATTCCTTCAAGATAGGACTTCATGATGTGGTGTATATTACATGGTGGGAAAAGTGATGTGTATTAGAAACCAAGATGAATTATGCTTTCGCTGGCAATGCTTTCTGGTTCTTATAACTCTAATGAGGTCTGAAGAAGCTTTTGTTCTTACCAGTCTGAAAGGAGTGCACCCTCTCCCCATATATATATAATATATCTTACTTGATGGCACTGAGCAAAAGAAGCTTGCAGTTGGATGGCGCTTCCAGGGTCCAGCCGTTTCTCAGCTACTGCAGCGACGGCAGGGTCACAGCTCTTAGTGGGAGGAAATCACACAGCCTATTTTAAGCCTCTGAGAGTGTTTCAAGATAGGAATCCCCTCACCCTGCTGCCAAAAATAACTGAAATGTGCTTGTCAGCTGGCAACCGTGATTCCATCATCATTCCATGTGGTCTCCCTGTTGTTCTCCCTGCCCCTTTTGTTTGGTTCCTTTGTAGCATTATATACCTCAATCTGTTCTCTGTGTTTAGGCCGGGGCCACTCTTCAAAGCAAAGTGCTGAATAGATCATCATTAAATCTTTGCCTGGTATCCAGTAGAGGCTCCTCTCGCTGCTTTAGGAAAGGGTGTTGAACATCTTGGCCTTGGGCCAGAAGTTGCTTTCCTGGCTTCTCCAGATGGCTACTCTGCTTTCTCTGGCTCTACCCCCTTTCCTGCCACCCCCAATCATATGGTGGCTTCCCAGCATTTGAACAGGTTTCATTTTCCCATTCTGCATGGCAGCATGGGTGGACTGCCTGTTACTGGCAGGAAAACTTTTAAGCTAAACATGGGCATTCCAGCCCTACTCTCTTCACCTGATTGATATGCTCGTTTCAGCATTTGGAATACAGTCCAGAAGAGCTTCTCTGAAATTGAAGTTGGCCTTCAAGCCAAAGGAGGCTTGGGAGCCTCCTTGAAGGGCTGGTTCACATGTTGTATCATAATTGTGCTTTGTCACTTACATATGTAAAAGGAAGATTCACATCACCAAGCATTTAGGAACTTAAGATGGATCTATATTTGGGATCCATGGATTGTTCATACTGCCCCCCTGGCATGGTTGGAGATGCGCATCTCCTCTTTCTTGAATGTAACTGGCAACATGGTGGGGGTGCATGTGGCAAAACATATTTGCCCAGTCACTCTGTGTAACTTCTGTCAAAGTAAGCTGCACAATCCTGAGCTGTCAATTAGCACTGGAAAAATCTAGAGATAGTCCTAAGCATCTTGGAAAAAGATCAGGTCACTCCCAAGATCTGGAAAATCTGCTTTTGTCTTCCCCCAATGTTTTCTAGAAAAGGACAAGTACAGAAAGAGCCATTAGTTTTAATTTTGTTTTACATTAGTATAAAACATGCAATAATAGCTAACAGTAAAAATAAATATAGTAAAATGCTTAGTAAAATTCTCCTGCTTTACAGAAAGAGATTGGTAGATCTGTCCTCCATTGAGCAAGTTCTCTTTTCAAGTTAGAGTGGAATGTCCTGTAAACATTGGTTCTGTTCACCCTTTCACCCCCCCCTGTGATTCTTGTAACTTATTCCTTCCTGCATCCACTCTTCTGTGAATCCCTTTCTGAAAGGGATTTCTTGAGGGATGCCCTACAAGGCAAGTTTATTTGCAGGAAGTTGGCTGAGTGATGTGGACTGGTTTGATTGAAATACCAAAACTGAAAGCCAGTGCATTTGAGGATACAGTGACAATGCTAATTCACATGTCAATACCCATGAGAGCCACCTAAATTATCCACTGGAAATGCAGCTTTTGGTGTGGCTGGGCAGCCATTAAATGCTTTAACATGCAAATGTGGACTTTGGTGCCTGATTGTTTCTGCTATTCTCTGCATATTTCCTGGCCCTTTCTGCTCAAGTAACAGAAACTGAATGCACTTTATAGTGTTTTTGAGAGTGTGCACATAAACATGGATCTGCTCATTTCCTTTTAACTGGAGACATGCTTTTGTCATCACACATACCTTGAATTTTAATGTATCAATGGGTGGCCATGAGTTCTGTCATGACAGTGTTGAAAGTCAGAATCAGAATCAGAATGGAACATGGCTGCAAAAACAAGATAAAAGAAAACCACACAAGAAAGGAGCATATATTGATGGATAAATTATGGCAGCATGGGAAGGTGCAACTTTATTGACATGTTATCTGCTATATGATTTTATTCTGCTTGTTAGCTTTTATGCTGAAAGCTTCAAGTATAAATTAAGTATTTATAAATATTTAGATTCTGTTCTTCTGTTTTCATGTATTATTTTATTGTTTTAATTGGATTTTTGAAAGGTTCCTATGATCTTAAGGTTTCTTGAGTGCCATTTTCTTGGTGCAAAGGCAGGGCACAAATCAGACAAAAAACAATAGTAAAAGAACAAAATTTGTATCTACAGAGTATCTGCATAGGCAAACAGAGTGCCTATGTTCCTCTTTCTGCACAGTGGATGTATTTTTGCAGCTGTTCAAAATGAGATGGGGTGTGGACTGTCAGTCCTAGAAGAGAAAGGATGGTAGCACCTGTGATACATGGCTGGGTAACAGGGTAGAGCAATAAAAACAGGAGAACCAGCTGTGCAACTGCTCACAGCTACAAATCACTGGGTTGATACTTCTGGGCTGGGGAATGTGTAGCTCTCCAAGTTGGACTGCTACTTCTGTCAGTCCCAGCAGACAGAAGCAGTAGTCAATTAGGATGAAATTGATAACCCAATCACATTTGGAGAACCACAGGTTTCTCATTCATCATCTAGTCCATCCTTCCCCGCACTCTGTTAAAGGGTATCCGGTTCTGATTACTGGGTGACCAGTACACTTAATTCATAGCTCTTCCACCATGGGCTGGGCTGTGCTGGCAGCCCAGCCCAGCCCAGCCCAGCCCATATCTTTGCTCCTATCCTTAGGCAAAGATAAAGGGGTACATAATCTTTTGAGCTTCAAAGCAAATACTGTGTGCACCTGTAGACCGCAATAATAATGTTATGTATCTTGGTTATAATGCTTTTGTTCTAAAAGCCTTACAATGGAAAACAAGTCTTTTTTAAATATAAAAAATCTGTACTTTTATACATCTCTAAACTTAAATGACACCCAAGAGATGGTCGTCCAGCCCTTTGATGAGTGGAGACAGGAGTTCCTAGTCGCCACAATTCCTTTCTGCATTGAATCATTTTCCCCCTGGTTTTCCTCACTCACGTTCATGCTGCAACACGAGACAGCGGCTAGGGAGAGTTAATTTTTTCTCCCGGAGTTGCCAGTCCCCTGTGTATTTTTAAGGCTTCTCCTTTTTGCTCACATCTTTTCCGCTGATCCGCCTGCGTTAACTGGCTGACGGAGGGTGCCAAGGAGCTCCCGCTGCTGCCTCACTTGTGTTCCCAGAGGGCAGATCCTCAGGATCTTGGCTTAAAGGGGAGTGGTGGCTTTCTCCAAAACAATCCCATCCCTTGTGAGGCAGAAACATGCAGATGGCCTCACATGCAGGCTTGGCAGAAACTCAGCTGGGAGCAACCCATCTGCTGAGTTGGGGGAATCTCTATACTTGATGAAGCCTGCTGCAGTCTGCTCTGTGATGCTTCCTCCGGGAGGAGGAGGAAGCACCTCTGTGTTTGACACAATTCCATTTTTGTGCTTAAAAAGGAAGTAAAGAAGTGCCCAGGCTTTTTGTGCTCTCCCTCTCTGTCGCTCGCTCGCTCTCCCTCCCTCTCCCCTTTTCCATGATTACGGAGCACAGAATTGGCAGCCAGGATTCGGGTATAAACAGTTATCCTTCAGGGCTTTTGTGGAGGAGTCGTAATGTATTTCACAAAACCCAGATGGTGGAGAGTTAAGGCTTCCCTTCCTTTGCTCTTGTGGAAGGGATGACCAAACAAAGACAAGGCCACATTTTTTTTTCTGGCTGCACCCTAAAGAAGCTTGGCACTGGGATTGTGTGGCTTGCTTTCAACTCCTGATGCTCAACTAGCTCTCATTTAGTGCCAAACCCAACGTGGTGGTGGCAGGATGGTTTTTGTTTTTTGTTTTGTTTTGTTTCGTTTTTTTTGGGAGATGGGATTTCTGACAAGGTGGAATGAAGGTAATGGGGAAGATGATTTTTAAAGCGAAGCCTATGCAAACAGGAAAGGAGAGCAGAACAATTCTTTTGCCACCAATTGCTTCCCCAGCCCTACAGCAGTGCCAAGGTGGGGCAGGCCTACTAAGCTAAACTGTGTGGACTGCTGAGCTATGAGTTAGTTTGGGAAGTACTGCAGGCTTCAGTCACATGGGCATATTTAAATTGATTAGTGCATCTCAAGCAAACTAACACCCAAGGCTCACCCCCCACCCACCGGGGTTCCTTAGTATATATGCCAAGCTTCAGGCAGACCAAGAGACAAGTCACCTATTGCTTGCTTGATTGCCTATTTTCCCTGCTCTCTGACCAGAGGGGCTTCCAGTGATCACTAGTGATGCACTCCCTGGTCCTTCAGTTTCCAGTCTAAAAGGAACTCCACACAAGGACAGGGGGATGATGGAGAATGTGTAGGGGAAGGAAAGTGCTTAAAAGTTACCACTCTTACAGTGATCCACAGCACTGGAAAGATTGTGGCTTGCCTGATTGAATGACTGGTGCCAGGTGACTTACGAGGGAGTATCAACGGAGCTGGTCCCTCCTATGCTTCCTTTGCTGCAGCCTGTTTGAAAGATAATAGAAAAAAGGCATTCTTTTCCCCATGGGACTCTGTGACTAGAAATGTTTTCCTCTGGGTGTGAAAATAAGTAGGTCCAGGGAGGAAAAAACGTAGATGGGGAATGCTTCTCCTTTGCCCATGTATGCAGCATTTTAAATCTTCCATGTGGCCCTTGCTTTGTACATCACACCTAGGGAATCTCTGTAGAGGTGCATTCCATCCAGCCCCATGCCCACGTTTGATTTCAAGACCTCTCAAGAAAGGCTGAAAACGACTCCTGAAAATAATCAGTAACTTTATCAGCAATGTCACATGGGTAAACTGGATGTGTTAGAACACAATGGGTTGTTTTAATCAAAGGACCAAAGTTGCTCTCAAAATGATAATTGCATGCCATTCCTGAATTTTTGTGGCCTTAGAATAGTTTCCAAAAAAAGATAACAATTGAGCATAAAAAAGATCGCAGTCTGCTTTGTTTATACTTCTTCTGCAGTTAGTGTCTTTTATCTGTAAAACACTGAAAGACCCAATCCATGCCTTTTCTTTTGCTTTTTTGCACTGCTTATTTGCTGCCCTAGACAATGCCGCAAGATGAATCAAATTTTATGTGTTCTTTGATACCCATGTGGTCTTTAATCATGTTTAGAAGAAGCGTGTGCTTCCTTGGCCCTCTACTCTTGTGCAGCTGAAAGACCCTTTGTGATAAGGCCATGGAGACCCTTTAGGCAGACATCTCTGTGATTCTACTATGGTGCTCTGGTCTCCACACCTGAAGCATTTCATATTTGCATCCATTCTGTAGAGTTTTATAGCATGAAAATCAAAAGGGTGAAATGCCAAAGCCTTTTCAAGCATACGCTTATGTTAACAGCAGCAGCTTTATCTGCTGCCCCCACCTCCCAGTGTTGTCTGGTAGAGAGATGAGAAGATCTTGCCAAGTGAAATGACTTTGGCTTTTTGTTAAATGGACTGTGAAATGTGCCTGAACTATTCTTCTTTTTTCTGTCTACTGTGTGTCTTCTGCATCTCTTTTCCAACCTGTGGAATCCTGCTGTCTGCTTGAAGTCTTCTGCATGAAGTGCTTTTCTGCATTGGTTGGCTCATGATGTGTGACCTTTTTGGTGACATGACTTTAACATCCATGACTGTGATAGGAAACGTGAAGAAGTAAAGTGTTGGACCACAACTGTATGGGATATTTCCAGTGTGTGCTGTATTAACCCTGGATAAATTACAGGGTCACGGTGTTTGTCATGGGACTATCTGAAATTGTTTTGTTTCCAGTTGCATGGATGCAATATCATTCAATTTTTCTTAATAGATCATTAAATAGCATGTAGCATTTGCACATTTAATGTATGCAAGACATCACATAGCTTTATTTCAGCAGTCCGTACAAGTGTCTTGGAAAATAAGTCAGTATTATCTCTATATTGCATGCAGGAGCTGAAGTTTGACGAGGCCATTAGTGGGCAACCTCTGCTCCTAGCACTGCATGTGTCCTTTGTTCTAATTTTGGAGGCAATCACTTCACAGCTGTGGGGGCAGAGTAGGGAGTAAGAGGGAGGGAAACAGGAGGGAGGAGCAAGGGAGTAATAAAGAGGCAAGGGAAGGGTAGATGGCTTCTCCCAGTGTTGGCTGTGGCTCCATCCAGTGTTGGGGTGCAGCTTACAGATTACCCCACAGGGAAATGGGCCTTAGCAGGAAAAAAAGGCTCTCTACCTGTGGCCTAAGCGCACCTAATGTGTGGATTGCTGAGCCAAGATTTGAACCAGGTGATTTCTGGCACAACTCTAGCCATGCATAGCCTCATTATCAACTATTCTTGGGTGACCAGTTTAGAGAATGTATTTGTGCAGGTTTGGTTCAAGGTGCTGGACAAAATTATGGGCTGTGCTGCGGTAGCCAGACAAGAAGCCACCACATGGTTCCTTTCAGTATCATCTCTGGCCTTAATATAGTGTACTCCGTGCAAAAGTTTGTTTCTATCCCTCTCTCCCACCCTCCTGCCCACTGGTCCAATTAATCTCACATGCTTAAAAAACAGTTCTATTGAAATCAGGACAGAGAAGCTAAGCTGCCAGTTTCCAGATCTTTCAGAGTTGTTTTCAATGTGGGCAAGTTGGGTGGGGTTCATGCAATCTCACTGCTTGCCCTGGATCCAACCCTGAATTGGATACATGGACTGTTTGGAGTTCAGAGCCCATCACTCAGGCTCACTTCAGCATCCCTGTCATTGTTAACATTGCTAGTTTTCTCAGCTTGCTGAGCTTCCTTGGGTTCTGTGTTTATGTGGAGCTGGTTCAGTATTATTCTCACTCTGAGGCTGAAATAGTGAATGCAGCACCCATTCCTCTGGGATGGGGATAAGAACCAGGAGGCCTGCCACAAGTGGGTTGCTTGCATGATGTGCTGAGGATGAACCAGGTAGTTCCATGGTGCTGTATGTACCTTGGTTATGGAGCTCTATCCCTGACATCTTTGGCTAAAAGAATTGAGGCAACAGTTTCTGGAAAACAGTGATTGGGACTTTAAGGGAGATGCTGTTGATTAAAGTGCACTGGAGTAGAGGAAACCCAGTGCCCTCCAGATGTTTCAAACTACAACTCCCAAGAGGCCCCAGCCCGTATGGCCAATAGTCATGAGTGCTGGGAGTTGTAGTTTAAAACATCTGGAGGGCATCAGGTTGCCTCAACCCTGGGCTGGATGAAGCAACAGTCTGCCATGTGGCCAAAGGCAATATAACTCTGGAGATCCATGCTAAAAACACCTGGTGTGTGTGTTTTGCACTTAAAATCAGCTCTATTTTTATGTATTATCTGATTAATTTCTGTCCTGCCTTTGTGGCAAAAACTGGAGCTGAGGGTATCTAACAATAATATCTGTATTAAAAACAAAATTATCAATTAAAGCATAGTATAAAAAATAAATCAGTAAAAGAAATGAAGAGGACCCAGACAATTACCAAAATCAGTGCATTGCCTCATGGGCTACAGACCAGCTTGTGTGCCAAAGGGCTGCCTGACTAAAAGTAAGTCTATGTGTGCATGCATGTTCTATAACACCAAACAGCCAATGCTCTCTGGGTGGTTCACACCAGCATATTAAAAAAATATAAAGTACAGCATTAAAATTTATTAAAACATCATAAAAATTAACAGTACAAAATTTAAAAGCAATTTTCAAACAAAAATTATAAGTTGAGAAGTCCCTGTCAAAGGCCCCAGTAACTAATTAAATGCCCTGCAGTAGAGGCCATTCTTCACCTGGAGTCAGAAAGATAGTGCAGTTGCTGCCAGGTGGGGGGCTCTTTCCATAGCTGGTGGGGGAGGGCAGCATTGAAAAGGTAAGGTGGTGGTTCTTGTTGCAACAATCTCAGCCTCCCTTGGAGGTGACAACTGGGGGAAAGCCCCAGAGATTGATCATATGTGTCCAGGTAGGTAAAGGTCAGGAGAGGTGTTCCAACAGGTATTAGTATAAAGCCATGTAGGGCTTTATAGGACAAACCCTCACCTTGAATTGGACTTAGACTCATATAGGGCCAGCGTGGCCCCTGGATCCAAAAAGCGTTTCTATCCTGCCTTATCCTGTAATCAAAAGCTTCCTTGTTTGCAGGTTAACTCATTTTAATACTTCCTGTTGTGTCCAGCTGGGGACTGGTGATTAATTGCTATATAATTTTTGTTTCCTGCAAAATAACATTTTTTTGTTTCATTTTTCTATTGTTTGACCCCTTTTCCTATCAGATCATGCTATTTGTCTATAAAAGAAAGAGGGGGCAATAATAGGAAATGAGTAATTAAAGCCTCCACCTTTAAGGGTACAACTAATGAAGAGGTAGTTCATAACTGTTGCCCCAGCTGTGCTAAAAGAAGCAATAAAATGTGTTGAATCTGCATATGGGAAACTTTTAATTTACTTTGGAAGGGACCTTTGAATATGACTTACATGTGAGTAAATGATACGTTTCCTTGACCATCAGAAAAGGCACTGATGAATAATATAGTTCTATACTAGCTAATTTCCAAAAATGTCTTAACAGTACTAATAAACTCAGGCTTGTTTGAACTATGCCTTAGTTCAGGGTTCCCAAACAGCTTTGGACAAGTGATTACAAAACTGGAAGGATAAATGCTTACCACACATGATACAATGGCAATGTTTCAATATATGAATGGCTGGCATATAGACACCAACTGAAGTTGAACACTTATTTGGGTAATTGATCTGCTTTTGAGGAAAGCAAAATTGTATCTATATAGTTGCTAGAAAGCTGGATGCATTTCATGCAAACCCATATATGCATGTTTCAAAAATGGATATTAAAAAAAACTTTAAAAAATGAGCTTCCATGGGCCCCATGTTGGGAACATCCAAAGCCAAGCTGTGCATACCAAATTCCAGATTTCATCATGCACACTCATTTTCATCACTCACCCTTCATCATTCATTCATGTTAGAAGTACTTTAACAGTTCAGTACCAGCATCAGCACCACTCAAATTATGTGAATGTGGTGTAGGCCAAGTTTTTGAAAGACAGATACTTCAGGCAGTTCAGCTGTTGCTCATTCTCGGTTTCTGTGCATGGAAGATCCAAGCATATACTGACCATCCAGTGTGGATAAAAAAATGCCCTTTCTAGGTTCCTTGAGGTAGTACATCCTGACCCCTGTCCCCCACTGAAAAAAAGGACAAAGTGCTTCTTCTCCATTAAATTTCCAGCTGTTTTCAGAGTGAACAGCAAACTCAAGCTGAGACCATTGTGTATAAATGACTAGAACCTTTTCATGTTGTCTAGTTCTTTTCTCTCTTTAGCCTGCAATCTCTTTTCCTTTGGGTTGGGAGGGGGGGAGGGAAGGCTTGGCTTTCCCAGTCCAGCTGCACTAGAGTTTAAGATAAGTTTGTCTTTTGACCAAATTCTTGCTAGTATGAAATATTCTTAAATAATGAACTTGTACTTTTAAATGCCAAGTGATACTTGTTAAAAACAGGAAAGTTGCGGGGCAGAGGGTGAATGATGAAGAATCCCATCATTGGAACAGCAGGACTACCCACTGGCACAATGGAATGAATATGGGACTGAGTTGTTTGTCTGAGTGTATAATATATCCTCATGTCCCATTTCCTGCATTTCTGCTATCCATGACCTCTTGTTAGTAGGCTGAGAGGCTGCTTTAAGTTACAATAGCTCTCAGAAAGGGCCCCCAAATGATCCATTGTACAAACACAGATAAGGGTGGGATGGGGAGGAAAAACAGGAAAGTGGTTTACTTAAGGTTATGCAGCAGTAGATCTGTCTTGGGTTCTGGGAGTAGAAGGCTGTAGCATACCATCCCAGTTCCATTCTTCCTTCAACTTGTATTACATGCCCAGTGGATATTCTGAGTCACACTTAGCCAGAGCTGGTGCATTCAGATTTACGAAAAGAACCCCTCCTGTACATATTTGTAATGTCATTTTCTCGCTCTCCCCAATCCATCCCTTAGTCCCAGCAGTGGTGAAGGCTAAAGAGTGTGTGGCTTTGGCTGATTTATTGCAGGCGCTCTGAAAGACATACCAATACCTTAGATGGAAAAGTTTCCCTAACAACCTTCCAAGAGACTCCCCCTGACTCCCTTGCCCCCCTCCCCGATTCTTTTGCCCACAAAAGTGTAGCCTCCAAAAGGGGAGAGTACCTTGAAACAGAGAGACTAAAATACCACTAATTCCCATGAAACAACAATGCAAGAGTCAGTTTCCTCTGCACCTGAATGCATTTGCAATAAAGCAAGAAGTGTTTGTTAGTCTAATAGCATTCTCGTGTGTGTATAAAGGTTGATTCAGTTCTTGGTATTGTGAGCCTGAGAAGCTTGTTGCAGATGGATCTTTCCCCCCTCTTTAGGTGCACTGTCATTTGAACTGATGAGCAGAAAGCAGAATGTGGATTTCCATTGTCTGTCCAGAAAACACTTGCAATTTCTGCTACAAAAATGGTTTGAGGGAGAGTATCAAAGAGATTTTTTTTAATAAAAAAAATCCAATTTCCCTTGGCTCGTGAAAATGTTACAGAAATGTTTTGTTTGAGAAATAGCAAAATAATGTTCCTTTTCACTGTGCAGCTTGGCACAATTTATTTATTTTGTCTCCTTTTTTGTTTGTGGGTGTGTATTCTCAAGACAAATTGTGTAGACTTGATTTTAAGGAAAGCACATCTTCCTTTGCATTCTCCCCCCCCTCACCTCTGCTAAATTTGAGATTATTACCTTTATTTAAAAAGACCTGATCATGCAGGTTGGTACTTCCGGCCATAGTTCTACTTCCTTTTTAGCTCTGAATGTGCTTTATGCTTCGCTAGCAGTGGACTTCATGCAATCTGTGCTTTAGCTTTTGTTTATCTCAGTAACTGTTTATTAGGCAGAGGGAGAAGCAAGTTCTACCCTGCTGTCATTTTCTAACATTTCTAAATAAATAAAGTAGGTTCAGCCATAGAGTTTCCTGCAGATCTTGCAGAAATCTGGGATACAAATTGTTACGGAGGTTGCATTGCATGTTGCAGAAGAGGATTCGTGTGGGACCATGGTAAGATCAGAGCCTTAGGCCTTCATGGCCATTTACTGAGCCATGGCTGTGTGTTTGTAGTTCAATTTTGTGTAGATCCTTTGAGTAAGATTTAGGAGCACATAGTGCTGTGTGAAATGTGGTTACCTGAATGCCTCAGGACCTGTGACATCATGGGTGAATGACACAAATTCTCCTTGCTAATGTGGCTTGTTTTGTTTGTTTTGTTTTAAAACTTCTTTAAAAGTTGAGTCCATTTCTGCTGTGCCACACAAGTGCAGCAACACAGAGCACAGAGAGGAGCTGTCGCTTTCCTCAAGACCTTTTGCATGGTATGGGCCACTCCCATGTGGACAATGGTCATGTGTGAAGTCAAGGACTCAGCCAGCTCTGGGAGGGAGGTGCAATGAGAACACAGCTGCCATGATGCCTGACCATTAGCCATGCTGGCTGGGACTGATGGGAGTTGCAGTCCCGCCCCCCCCCCAAAAAATCCGGAGGACCCCATTGCTAAGATTTAGCAGGATGAAAAACATAAGCATCTTATATCTCATGGCCATAATTAAAGAGAGAAGGAGAGGGAGGAGCATCTGAGCACAGGAATCACAAGAGCTCATTCTTGTCAGAATAAACCACAGTCTGTCATAATGTCCAAATGCAGACTGGCCCACCATTCCCTGAATCAGTGAACTGACCATCATACTGGTACTCTTGAATCAGAGCTAATGTGAATGTAGCACAGGGTGGGGAACTTCAGGCCTACCTCCCCATGCTTCCCCAGATGGTCATGCCTCTTTCTCTTGGTCTCACTCCATTTCCCCAAACTATTGATCATTTGGTGACTTCCCATCAAATGGGAAGCCACCATATATACAGTTGTTTCCTCATTCTGAAAGGTCGAGATGTCTCCTAGGGCATCTTTACTGGCACAAAGAGCTTGAAGCCACAATATGTTGATTTAGTTTTGCTTTAGTCCCACTCATGGCTGAAATGTGCCCCCCTGAGAGCTTCTGTAAGTGGAATTTAGACCTTGGGCTGAAAGAATTCCCCCAGGAGAACCCAGGAGAAAGCTTGGGTGCTTTATCATCTAAATAAATCTGCTGCAAAGCACCTGACAGATCTTCCTGACCTACACCAAACCTGTAACTACCTCTTCAGATCCCCCGCCCATCCAACACAGTCCTGGGAATGCATAAAGACCATGTCAGTATTCTGAGCTTTGGGCTTCAGTCGTGGCTGCAAGTTTCCTTGCTGTTTCTGTTTTTTACTTTGCATACTGCTCATTTTGACCTGTGGCTTCCTCTGTCAACATTTCAGGCATAATTTTCCATTTGTAAAGTGCAGTAACTAGACCAAAGTGCTGAACTGCTTGATGATAGAGTCATGGCTGGGCAGAAGATTAGGAGAAAGTCCTGGCTAGTGTTTCCACCCCTGCTGCTGTTGAAAGATGAGCCTGCCACCGAGAGGGAGGCTGAATGTTGCTTAGTGGGTATGTGCATGGAGCCAGCAATCTGTGGGAAGAAATTTCAGGCATGGGCTGTGGAAGGGTGAAAATCAATTGTTACATTTGCAAATGTTACATTTGCATTACTGAGCCTGACTGATTTGGTGACTGAGTAATTACCAGCTTCTGATGTGGAAAGAGCACAGTGGGAGCATAGACAAGACCAGGCAAGGATCCAGGAGATCTCCATACAGGGAAGGTGTGCTCCTGTTTAGGGGCAGTCTCCTTCATGCATATCACTGCAGGTTACTTCATCAGTGATGGGCAGGGAAGGCTCTGGACCTGGTGATGGCTTTTCACTTAGTTGGCCAGACTTGTTTCCCTTTTGATATATCCCTGCCCATGTCATTAGGTGGTGCCTTTAAGGGTCAGACTGTCCTGCTGTACCAGGTCCAGCTAGATAGCAAGTAGCTGAGGCTACTTCACTGATATGTGCAACAGATGGTTTGCCCATGCCTTGGGAGTGTTGGACTGCGCATGTGTATCGTCTGTTCTCCACCCGCTGCCAGAGGTGCATTAACCAGTGAGTATGTCAGAATCAAAATACAGAATCCATGCATTGGAGCAATTGGGAAAATTGTAGCCAAATAAAATATGTTCTATAAACTAGGCCACGTTCTCTGGCCCAGACCTCACTAGTGCAGCACATGTGTATGATTAGGATGGGTGTATTAGTATCTGTCATATCAGTCTAGGGTATCTGCTTTTCACTCAAAAAATATTTTGAGCTGAATGGTTCCAACAAGAAAAAGGAGGCTGCATCCCCAGCTTAGCAGAAATAAATCAACTCTAGAGGTGGTGAGATGTT
This sequence comes from Varanus komodoensis, assembly GCF_004798865.1. Lineage (NCBI taxonomy): Eukaryota > Metazoa > Chordata > Lepidosauria > Squamata > Varanidae > Varanus > Varanus komodoensis. The sequence goes on from NW_025335268.1 coordinate 127,783,364, forward strand.
GACCTGATCAACCCCTAACTGTCTAGAAACATGTTTTGGTTTTTTTAATGGCTTCGTTCTGTGATATTTTGTGAAATAGCTTTAAGGAAGAGCAGCAGGTGTTTCTGCAGTAGCTTTTTGAACAGATACCCTCCAGCAGCAATTGAAATCCAGTTTCCACTGTGCATGGCCATTGGCTATGTTGGCTGGGGCTGATGAGGCATGGACGGCACCAGGTTTTCTTCCTCTGTTTCAAGCCATTCAGGGGAATGGCTATTCATGCACACGCCGAACCTCAAAAAGCTTGTGTGGCAGCCTAAAAACAGATTTGTTGTAACATAAATGTTAGCAAACTAGAGCCTACCTCATGCACAAACTTGTGGCTGCACATTTGTTTATCACAGCTGTAGAGAAGAACACAGGACAGACCTGCATCTCACTCCAAAGCAAATAAAAGCCGCTAAGATGCATCTTACATCCCGGGGTAATGACATACAAGTTAGTGTGGAGCTGGCATGGGGACTGTAATGCAAGTGTCAAAAGCTCACATGGTGTGCAAGTCCAGCTCCAAAGGGCTGGCAGGGGAGAAGCGATTGCTTGCTGGTGGAGGTGTTGGCAGGAGAGTCCATGCAGGGTGGAGCACTGCACTGTGCTCTCTGCCAGTGCCGGTAAATGTTCTTAAAGGGAGCAGACATTGTGCTTCCTATGGTAACAGCTCACCCTTCCCATTGCTGCCTCTCAAGTTACAGCTCGTCAGAGGAGCTTATGGCTGTCAGGGAGGTGTGTAGGAGTCAATGCCATGTGGGAGGCTGGGAATTTTAATTTGATCTGTTTCCGAGCTGCTTTTGTTCCACCCTCTTTATGCTTTTACCTTTGATAGCAGTGGAGGGTGGTGACCAGTCTGAGGTACTGAAAATGGAGGAAAACGGAAAGGCCAGGTGGTGAGGTAGGAACATGCATGCTGGCTGCGGCTTCTGCACCTGAATAGAGAGGTGTTTTGTAGCTAGTGGCAGGTTGATCTAGAGTAGATTGGAGTGATCCAAGGAAAGGGAAAGCAGTGGCCATCTGGGATTCGGTTCTATATACATTCCTCCCCATTTGCTTGTATAATACTTCTGCTGATGCTTGTTTCATCACTTGGGCATCTGTTTTGTTCAGGCAGCCATGGGTTGTTTGCTTGCCTGTTGTTGTTTTTTTCCTCTTGCAGAGTTCACATGCCTTTTAAGAGCCACAGGAAATCATAAGGTGGTAACTTTGAATGGCATCCTTTAAAATCTTAGACCAAAGTGCTTATAGACCAGAAGATTGCAGGCAGGACATCTAATTCATGCCAAAACTTGAGAAGTCACCAGCTCGATTCCTGCTTGATTCCAAGTTACTTCCTTTGACACTCCTGTGTCATATCTGTTTTTCCAGCCCACCACTGATATTCTTCATGTTTGCTCAAGAAACCCCTTCAACCCTTTCTTAACTGTCTTGTCCTCCAGGAATTCCACTTAATTTCAGCAGGCTGCTTTGTGAGTTGTTTTGGTCCTCTCCTTCTCTGGTTCTTCCCGCCTTTCAGTCAGAAAGAAATGGAAAGAGAAAAAATGAAAGTGGAATGCTTCGGAGACATTGTGTAAGCAGTTCTCTTATCCCCACTTCCTTGTCCAAGATGAGTTGCTCTGACTTTCAGAAACTCAAAAGACAGGCTCCAAATGCTCCTCCACCCTCTAAATCTGTGGATGAGGCTGTGATGACTCACTTTTCCTGCGCCTTTCATTAGTGTCACTTGACATGTTATAAACAACACAGATTGCGCTGTGCTTGCTAGCCCAAAGCTCCTCTGAAGTCTCCCCTCTCCCAAGGCTGGCCATTGATGAGGGATTTGCCATGTCCGTGCCAGACCAGGATATGGGTACAGTGCAGAGTGAAACCACTTTCTTTGTGATTTATTTTCACTGCTCCGGCCACCTCAGGTCTGTATCCAGATGGTGTCAGAGTATGACAAATGGATTATGGCCTCAAGCATTCCTTTTTCTGTGAAGTGAAAAACTTCGGGGTCCACATGAATCAAACCATTCCCTGCCCTCTTCCCACCAAGCAACCATCCCACACACCTGCTTGGTTGCTCCATCTGAATAGGAAGTGCCTGTGTTCCCAGCTGTGTCGCTAGTCCTCCTGCCCACTGATTTTTTAGGAGGTTGGACCTCCTCTCTGCGCCTTGGTTCTCACACTTTTGTCCTCTGAGAACCTAATATGACAAGCTATTATTAAAATGAGCACACATTGTGGCATGAATGGGAAGTGCTGCCAGTCTGAAGTTTCCAGGTGGGCAGTGTTTCGCTTTAGTTGTGAGAGCAAATGTGTGTGTGCATGCACACAGTTACCATCCCTCTGCTGCCTGTGCAAATAGGAAGTGCTTGGGGCCAAGATGGATGCCGGTATAGCTAATGCTCTGCCACCAGGCGAATGAAATAAGTGGAGACACTTTTCCTGTCTCCATGAAAACATGCAGCACAGAGGCAGGGATTAGGGAGAAAATGGTCCGTCCATCCTTCCTTAGCTCAGCCAGCAACTTCCCCTGCCTTTCCAATTATTCTGCCAAGATAAATTTCTGTAAAGCTGTAATCTCTGATATGCAGCTTTATAAACTAACTGCTTATGTCAGGGTTTCACTGGCCTCTTACTAAGCTGTGAGGAAAAAGCATGCAGAGCAGAGAAGGTATTGGGTTGCCATCTATCCTTCCATATGTTACTCGAGTGTGCTCTCTCACTCTCTGTGAGTGATGTCTATATACACACATCTCCTGTGATTTGCAAATATACAGACAGCAGCCTATTACAACAGCAATGTTCCAGAATACCACTTGCAGCCAGCAAGTGCATGCCTTAGGATAAGCTCAGATAAGCTGTGCTGACATATCACTCTCAATGGGACCTGCATCGGAACACTGAGGCCGTGGGGTGCTCCTTATCTCTCCCTGGTCTCGAGGATGTGGTGGGGAACCGCCTTCCTCCAGAGTGCATTGAGGAATTCAAAGCACATATCATAACATTGTTTCAAATATTACGACTATTTTATTCTCATTTAGCAAGATGGTGGGAGGCAATGTTATTGTCTTAGCTCATAGCAAAAGTATGCTGAAAGAGAAACTGAAGGAGTGTGAAAGGTGATGCCATTCTAGGTATCTTTCTCAGCTGCAGTGGGAGCGCCAGACCAGGAAACACCACAATTAAGATCTAGCTTCATATCATGCTGATTTAAGAAGTACATAATATTCAGTTTTGGTCCTGCTTGTCTACTTGGAATGGTGGGTGCCTTCAGTGTCCACATTGTGTGAGACGTGTTCTCTGCTTCCATAGTACCAATTTTGCACCTGTGTGAATGAGAGAAAGGGAACAAATGAGGTTTGAAAATCTGCGCCAGTGTTGCTCTGATACATTGAAATGCATGTTAATTCTATGTCCATCTCACTCCAGAGACTAACTATTCAAGCCTGTCTTAATGATCGAAACTGACATGAATAATGATGATGACATGAAATTTGTACTCATCTAATGATTTCAAAGCAACACTGATAGGACATTTACAATACCGTAGGATGAACATTAACCCTGGGGGAAGATTCTCAGTTGCAGCCAAGTAGTGGTGGCAGCCAAGGTATTGCTTGAAAAAAGCCATAATTAGCCTGTGGAATTCATTACCACAGGATGTGCTGATACCTACTATTGTACATGGCTTTGTAAAAGTTTAAATCAGTACTTGAACTATAGATCTGTTGAAGGGTACTCCTTGTGAAGACAGAGGTGTAGCATCTCACTTCAGAGACACTGTGTCTCTAACAACTAGTCTAGGAATAGAGAAGGGCACGGCTCAGTGTCGCAAAGCACCTGCTTTGCACCGAAGGGCTCCGTTTCAATCCCTGGCATCCCCACACTGGGCAGGGAGACATCCCTGACTGAATCCTGGAGAGGCACAGCCAAGCAATGAAGAGAGTACTGAGCTAGAAGGGTCGCTAGTGTGGTCTAAAAGCGCCTTACCTTCCCTGTGGCATGAAGCAGGGCAGCAGCATCAGACAGACGGCTGAGCCAAGTGGTGCATTGCCCGGAACCCTCATGCAAATCTTGAGTTCCCAACTTCAGTCATATCCTAAGAAGTGTGGCACCGCAGCAAATGCAAGACTATTTCAGACTTAATTATATTAGGACTATTTTTGGTACCTTTTTGATATAGTTTAATTCTAGGATATGCAGTTCAAACCTCAGGGAGAGATAGTAAGGTTGGTCTTCCCATGAATCTCATGTACACACATGCAAATCCAATCACAACCATTTAGCTCATAGGTAAACTTTGCTGGCACAAAATTAATATGCAGATTTGGGACACAAGTAAGAATACACAACCTGAATTCTGTAACCAGTGTCCTTTTCTGCAGATGAAGCCAAAAAAGCTTTGAGTCACTTGGAACACAACCCTCTTTGCTACACCTGCATGTCCACCAAATGTGACATTCCCCTATTTCTAGCATGGGTGCAGAGGGAGAGGGGAAGAGAGAGGAAACCGGGTGCTGTCTTCCTTAAAAGTGGAGTCAATGCTGCTGTCTCCATGTGGTGCTCTTGTATCCAGAAATAATCCCCAGAGGTAGCATTTAACACATCTTCTTCTCTGCAGTATCGTTGGTGTTTGGCTTCAGACTCATTCTCCCTCTCCCTCTCCCCTCTCCCCCTTTCCTGACAAAATAACTTCTGCAGAGGTGAGTCAACCTTGCTTGGCACTCAGATGTGCCCTGGTGCTGAGAGCTAATTAAAAGGTGTGATGGGAGCCTTATAATCACTTGGTATATCATGGTATAAAATGCCATGATTTGCCCCAGAGAAGGAAGTATCATTACTCAAGTTTCTTTTTTAAGCCTGTCAGTAAGGTTTTCATTTCGTAAACACTCTTTAAAAATAAAAGTTTATTTTGTAATATTTTGGATTTCTTGAAGCATGCTCTCTGATTAAGAACAGCAGGTTGGAGGTACTATAATTATAACTATAGTAGAGCCACTGAAATCAGTGGGGTTCAAGTCAGTCTTGACTAACGTAAATTCCATTGTTTTTAATAGGTCTGCTTGAAATCTGATTACATCTGGACTCAGCCTATTAAATTACCGACTTTTCAAAGGTTGTTTTGTACTAGAGGTAGCTGCTCACAGTGAGATTCAGTACCTGGTGAATATGGAAAACTCTGACTGGTGTCAATAGTCATCACATGGCTTAATTTGCCCACTGGGCTGAGTCGCTGGGGATTTTATTGAGGAGCTGCTTGCATGCAAGCAAACTCAGTCCCCAGCATTGCAATCACATGCCTGTTGCTTCTTAAATCAAAGCTGCTTGCTTTGGAGAGAGTGGCAGTTTGTGAGAGCAGTAAGAAGTCATCATCTCAATCGCCCTCAAGGGAGATCTTCTTGTGGAAGGAGGCTTCTGTGTGCTGCACTGATGGAGCCATACATCTGCAGCCTGGTGTTCAACCAGGTCCTAATTAGCTGGCTGTATACCTTTCTCCAACCTGAGGCACCAGTTGTTTCCCACTAAAGCTGAATTAGATCCGAGGTGGGGCATGCAAAATGTGCTCAGGGTTTCCACCCTCCTGACTACTGTTAGCAGTGGGACATACAGAATTACTGTATCATTTAAAGGAAGAGCTTGTAATTATAACAATATTCAGTGGGATAACTTGTTAATCTGCAGTTGCAATGGAATCAAGAGTGTGGTGGCACCTTAGACTGAAAAAACATTGGTCTAATGTATTTGTTTTGTGGACATCAGTCCACTTCATCAGATGCATGAGGTATACACTGTGCAGGTGATGTCCATCTGATGGATCAAGTCCATCCAAGCTTGTGCTGTTTGTTGGCTTTTAAAATTATTATTTGTTGAAAAGAGGGTATTCACAGTTTTTGAAAAACTACAGGTGGTTCCTCTAAACAAAAATTCCATCATTATGTCATTTATGGCCAGCTTGCCTTGCCTCTTACGTTAGCATAATTATTGTGAAAAGTACTTAATAGAATGGGATACTTTGAAGCAGTTCACAGATAATTGAGTGGGGTAAGACTTGTTTGGGGCAATTGTTGATCTTTGGAATAAGGCTTTTCACATGTATATAATGTATGGGAAGTGGGAAAAAATCACAGAAAGTATAGATTTGTATGGAAAAAAAGACAACTTACTGATACCAGGAATGTATTCTTTTCATTAGTGAAATGTTGCTTATCCTGGAGCAACACACATATGTAAATATCCCCTTTCTCTGTTCTCCCCAAAAATGGTCCCCAACAATTCTGAGGTACTTACACAGCACAAATACTATCCCCCTTTGTTAAACTGATATATTGAGCTTTCTAGGACAACAAACTGTGAAGAGTGTCTAGGTCACACCAAGGTAGAAAAGAAACCTCAGAGGCTTAGTGGCTATCATGAAGTCCCAGTAAAATAAGGTCTCTGTATGTGAAAGTTTGGAGAAGGGAAAGTGGGGAAAAACTTGGGACCTTGGAACCAAACTCTTCAACTCTGCCTCGGTGATGAGTGTGTCACCTGTCACAATTGAAAGAATTCCTGAATGTGCCAGATGCCATGGTGTGAGATCTCGGGTAGGCCCACATTGAGCTTTTAACAGCTCCTCACGTCCCATGTGTCCCACCTGGTTGTTAGGGTTATTTCAGATGTGACACAATTCCGTCTTTGTTGGAATTCTCATTTGCTTCTGGATTGCTGCATGCAATGATTGCATCCATATGTGGGTATTTTGCAGCAATTGTTCAGTTGTGTTTGAAGCAAAATTCACGTGCCTGAGCATGATTATATGTGAGAATAGGATCCATGCTGGTACTTATAGGCAGGTGATATCTGCATAGGAAACCTGTAGTATGAAGCATTTGTTACTCTGAATCAGGCTCAGCATCAGTATGTCACATTTGCTAGGAGCTCTTTTGACCAGAGGCCTGACCAAGGCCTACCATTGGTTCCTGTCCTGGGCCCTCCAGTTAGCACCAGGTGACTGGGTCTAGGGAGCTGCCATTTTCTTTTCTTACAATGCTCCTGACATTCAGATGGCCATGTGAAATGCACGCTCTATCAGGAAATATTGTGGCTATCTGCACTATATCTCTGAATTTCCAGTTTTTAAACATGCACATCTCCGCACCAGCCAGATGTGAGAGTGATGTGATCCCTGCACCTGCCCCATTCACATATAAAGTAGACTTTCTGTGTCTGCCTGTCTCTTATTTTAACAATAACTAGAATGAGTGAGGGAGAGACAGTGAGCCTTTCTCACTCCTGAACCTTCTCCACTCAGTCCATTGCTCCAGATATTTTTTTTCTCCTTCATCACTCAAAACTGGGAAAGGGGAAAAACCAACTGAGTAATGGACTGAGAGGATGGAAGTAGTGATGATTTCCAGAAAATACTGAATGGGATTTGTATTCAAGCATTTGAAATATGGAATTAATCTGCCGAGCGTGATCTAATTTTGCATGTTTATTTTTATTGTATTTTGTAAATGACACCTACATCAAGGTATATTGTTGGTTTTATTGCATTTACCTTTTTTCTTCCCACAAGGAACCCAAGACAGGTCCATTTGCTAGTACACCGGAAGGATTTCAGATGAAACAGTTGAAGGGGGAAATTAAATCACATAAAGTGTGCTTTAAATGTTCTGTTGAAAGGTTTATTGGAACACTTGTAAAAATCGAAAGACAATAGCCTGCACTTCTTCTTAATGGTTAAATTCATGGGAATAAAGCAAATGTCCTAAAACCTTATAACACACTAATAAATATTAGTGACGCAAAGAATCATGCACAATATGCTGACAAATAAAAGTTAGCTGTGCAAGAGTCCAGCCCTCTTCTACTGAGGCTGTTGGGACCAAGGCTGGTTCTTCCTTGAAGCAGTGCGAGATGCCCACATCAGATCACGGAGGGGGAAAGGGGTGAATCGTGGCGTTCTCTTCCCACCAGGACTTGTTGCTGTTGCCATCCCGCCTCTCCTGCAGCCTGTAGTGGATGGCTTGGAGAGCCCTACCAGCTACCTTCCCATTGCAGCAGTTGGCAAAATTAGGGTGGCCAGCAAGTTCTGTGGAGCAGCTGCCTAACTGCCCCGTTCCTTGTTGACACACATTCGCCACCCACACAGGTGCGTCATTTCTATTTGCTGCCATTGAAGCAGCCCTGTGGAGAGCTGTGCATGCAGAAGAGGTGCAGCTGCAACAAGAGGAAGGGAAGCTGAGATGACAGGCGAGGGGAAGGGAAGCATAATGTGGCCATGGGAAGGGGCATATACAGTGGCAGCAGCACACGGATCTCTCCTGCCTTCTTCTGCAAGAGTGCCTGCAACAAGGGCTGCTTGGGGCACCTTCAGTTTCATTGTCAGCACTTGTTAGTCCTATTCCACATGAGGCATGCATGCATTTCATTGACAATTATCCTCTTATGTACTTGCTAGCAATAATCCCCTGAAAACACGAACTGCGGTTTCAAAACTGCCAAACTTTCTGTAGGAAAGCAAATGCTGCATCTGCTTCACATCACAGGATAAAAGGTGCAGGAGGAATAAAGGGTTCATTACTTCCCTTGCATGTGCTACTTCTGTGGTTAAAGAAACACTCTTTGCATTTATATCCCATTCAATCTGGCCCTTGGTTCACTGTTGCATTCTCTTGGCTTAGTTTTGGAACTTACACATAGCGCATGGTTAATAGGAACCTCCTTTGTAGTCTTCTAAAATGGCACAAGTGTGATTAGGATGGGACAGTTGCCAGTTAATAGCTTCAGTGAGTGGACTAAATACTGGTGGAAGAATGGTGGGGAGGAGGGAGTGATGTAGGATTGCGATTATCTTTGGATCTGGCACAAGTGAGTGCCAGAGAAACATTCTGGACATGGCTGTTGAGTGAGCTCAGACACATTTCCTTGCAAACTCCATTGGATACCAAAGCGATGGAATAATTGCCTGCTCTTTGATTTCTGCCAGGCTGTATGCTCCACTAAACTGTTTCAGCTGTGAGAAAGAAGACTCTTTGCTAACTCCACTCTGTCTTAAAGATTTCCATTATGTGGCATGCGGTAGCATTTCGGCACCTCCTGGTATACCTTGGAACTGTGTAGAGGTAGCCAAAGAAACTGGGTTCTCTCCAGTAAGTTGCGGGGACAGTCTGGTCTTTTCCGGCCTCCATTTGATTCCATAAGAGGCTTACTGCAGAGACAACTGTTTCCTTCAAAGAACTTTTAGCTAAGGTTTTATGTAAATAGAATTTTAAGACACAGCCCCGAACTTTCTTCTTTTTACTCCTGTTTTCCATTTTTAAAGGAATGAAGAGCTATATTGTAGTTCTTAATGGTTACAAAGATGCAGCCACAGCTGAAAAAATATAGGCTATCCATGTACAAAGTTATAATGTTCAATGTGGAATTTGGTGGTTTTCCTAATGAGTTTATGATTCTTTTGAAGTATAGACATGTCACTGTTTTGTAAAACCAATTAATCAGTCAGTCCCAGGAGAAAATAGTGTGTGCAGAAACACAGCTGCCCCATTTAGCTCTTGTATATTCCTTTATGGAATCAATCCACATCACAGTTGGTCTTCCCCTTCTTTTTCTGCCTTCAACTTTCCCTGTCATTGTTGTCTTCTCCGGTGACTCTTGCCTTCTCATGTTGTGCCTGAAGTATGGCAGCTTCAGTTTTGTCACTTTTACTTCCAGGGAAAGTTCTGGCTTGATCTGATCAAGGACCCACTTGTTGGTCTTTCTGTCAGTCTGGGGTGTTCGCAAAACTTGCCTCCAGCAAAGTGTTTTGAAGACATCAGTTTTCATCCTGTCAGCTTTTTTCGCTGTTCAACTTTCACACCCATGCAGATTGGAATAACTAGGAATCTGTAACATATAAAGCAATTTTGGCGTGCTTTGCAGATGGGCACCTCTTAACATCTTTATCCATTCCTAATTCCTCAATAGCATAGTGCATAGGCTTGCACTGTGAGATGTTGATGTGAATTTGACTGAAATTTGTACTTTAAAAATGAATTTTTGATCACCTTAGTTTATCAGTTTAGTTTGGCTTTCTGTTTTTGATTTTGCCTTCTAACTTGAAATTGCATGAGTTTAAGCTGGATGTGTTTGTCTTGAATGATACGCATGCTGCCTTAGGATCCCTAGTGAATGAAAGGCCTTTTGTAAGCTGCATGTACCTATATAAATAAATATTAGTATCAATTTACTAGGACTTATTTTTTCAGTTAAACATGTTCTGTGAGGAAATCTTGAACCTGTACAAGGAATCTTCATTGAACAGCATGCGGCTTTCAGATGCTTTGTTTGTGCATTGCCGCTTATTCTTTTCCCTGGGACAGTTGTGCTTCACTGACTCAGTGCAACTGTTTTGCGTCTTGACTCCAAGCACTCAAGCATGCTCACTAGCAAAGCTGCATTCCCAAGATAAGAGTGCCTGCAAAATTAATACCAAGTACTTCTGCACTGTGTCATTTTGTTTTTCTTGAAAATTTTCTTCCCACATCCTGACAACTGTGGAGCTGAAAGAAGTGTTAGTAAACACACGCTCCACCCACATGCACAACTACACTTTGTATTCCTGAACTGCTGTAGAGCTAGAGAGGGAGGGGGAAGAGAGCATCATCAGTGTGTCATTGAGAAAACTGAACTGAGGTGGCATGGTCCATGCCTCAGAGATTTACATTCTTCTTCATAAGGTGGACGAGTTAGTGATTCATTGGTTGATTAATGAGTAGAGGGGCTGATGTGCAGAGGCATCAAAGGAAAAGAGAGAAATGAGGTAAACCTAGATTCCTTTCTGGCAGGATATGATCTCTGCCGACTTGCTTCATTCAGATCTTATGCACATTGACTTTGGAAGGAAGTCTTGTTATGTTCAGAGAAGCTTCTTCTCATGTAAGCTGTAACCTCAACTGCATGGGTAGCTGTGGAAGATAAGGTCATATCTATATTTTGTTTTTTAAGATGTTGGAAGGTAGACAGTAGTGTTGGGAAAATAGCTTCTTTCAGTTTTTGCATCCACATATTCACCTGTCCACAGTCTGTTTCCTTTTCCTAGGCAGACAGGGTGGATGGGGATTCCAAAGCCCTAAAGTGGATGTTCTTTCCCCCACCTTCTGTTCTCTGCCTTGATGTTTTGTCAGACGTAGAAACGGATGGGTCTCAAATCTCTCCCTGAGTATCAATTCCCCATTCCTCTCCGCTGACTCAGGAGAGATGGCCTGAAATGCTGTCATCTGCACTGCTGCTCAGCCTCTTGCTGTCCTGCATGCTGTTGCTAGGAAGGGCCTTCCCCTGTTCCAATGAATGTATTATCTCTGCCTGGCAGGACAGAGGTGTAATGCAGCCGTTTATTATTCCAGGCAGGTTCGTCTGCAGCACTGCATCAGCCATCATTTATCATCGGCTGCTCCCTCCCCCACCTCCCCTCCCCCTCCCCCTCCCCCTCCACACCCCTTGCTTGCGTGCTCATTCTCTCTGCATTCCTTCCTTGCCTCCCCCTTCCCTCGTTTCTCACTTGGTTAAATTCAGAAATTGCACAAAGAAGTGTGTGTGATGTGTGAGTGGGTGAATGTGCTAGTTGGGAGATGCTTTGGCTGCACTCTTGAGTATATTGATGAGGCTGGATGGGGCTTAATGGAAATGGGGAGGCATTGGGTAAGCAGATGGAGAGGAGGCTCAGGAAGGGACTGGTTGAATTTTCTTTGAAGTCTGAGACTTGCAGAGACTGTTTTTTGCAGTGTCCCTCCCATGCAACATTGCTTACATTGCCCCTTCCTCACTACTTATTCAGGATGAGCCCATAATTTATTTGCAAGGAGCTCTAAATCCCTACCAGCCATTTAGGCTACTGGGTTTAGAAGCTTTGTTAGCCATTCTCTCTTCTCCAGTCTTCCTAAGTTCAGTCACATAGTCAGTTCTCCCTTGCCCAGCAGAGATGTGTTTATGTGCTACTCACAGATCAATTACTTCATCTGGACTTCTGCCTTAGTTTCTGTTCTGTAGCTAATTGTCCGTGGGTTGCGGGGGGCGGTGTTGATCACAGGTACGTTGCTTCACGTGGACATTTTGTTAGATCTGGCTGCAGTGGATTTATTATCTTGGAAAATCTTCTCTACATCAATTTGCCTTCCCTCAGAATTGCAGAAGACAGAGGGATTTTAGGGTACAGTCTGCATACACCCAGGGTGACAAGCAAGCTGGCTGGGCCCACGTAAGCAGGATATTCCTTTAAAAAATGTGTCCAGCATGCCTCAATTATTATATGTTGCCTGAGATCATTGATAACAGTGACAATCTGTCTCAGGAGTATGAGAAGCTGCTGTATACCTGGACGTGCAGTTTGTCCATCAAGCCCATGATAATTCACTTTACCTGGCAGTAGTTGTCCGAGGCCATGAGGTCGGTCTTTTATCTCACCTGCCTGATTTGATCTTCCCTTTGCCCAGCCTGGCGATACCAGGAATTGAACCTGACAGCATCTTCTCATCAGGTCATGCACAAAATTCTGGGCTTCTGGGAGCACTGTCTGAAAACTCCTGAAGTCAAGGAATCATTTTAAGAGAGGGTGGCTGCATTCGCCTTCTAGAACAGAGATATCTGGCACCCACCTTTTGAGCCTGGCTTGTTATGCTTCTTCACTTTACTTTGCTTGTGATAACACAGGATCTTCTTTTTCTCTTGATGTTAGTTAAATGTACAGGCTGCCTCATCCCCATCCCACAGGAGTGGGATGAAGAAAAATCAACCAGACATCAAACCTACTACTGAAATATTTCCCTTAAGTGAAAGTGATGCTACTGGCTTCTTCCCTCACACTCACTCAGGAACAAATGGAGCTGCCTTATCAGACCACTGGCCCGGGTACTGTCAACTCTGAGTGGCAGTATCTCTCCACAGTTTCAGTCAGGAGCTTTTCCTATCCTGCCTGGAGATCAGAACTAGGTCCTTCGGTGTGGAAACAACATGCTCTGCACTGCACAGTGGCTCCCCACACATTCATATGCATGCTCATAGGCTCTGTTGTGATCCCGAAAAGCTAACAATCACATACCTTACATAGTTTGGTAAATGCACAGCCGCATTGCATTGAAGCCATCAGTTACTGATCAAAGGTGCAATAGGGCTGCACTCTTAATTTGTGTTTGTACTTTCGGCACTATGTTCTATGAATTTGTGGTATAAAAATATGCTTCTGATATTGTGGTTGATATTTTGTAATTTTGGTTCCTTGTAAGTTCCTTCCTCCTCATCCTTATTCTACAAAATAAAATGTAGAGACTTTACTAATTTTTTTTGCAGTGATGTGTCAATCAGATTGAGCATTTTGATAAATACATCTCCAAATTGCAGAAAATAAGGGATATGTAGTAAAAGTGTGTATAGAAATGGAGTGCAAGCCCATGGCCCCTGGACGTTCTCATTCAGTTCTTCAGGGTTCACCTGAGTGCCTTAGCCCTATCTTGTTTGGTAGCTTCCTGACATTTGTGCAGTTTTGTCCCAATCAAAAAGTTTACAGTGCCTCTCCTAAGGCTTATTTATTTATTTATTTATTTATTTATTTATTTATTTATTAAAACATTTTTATGCCGCCCCATTCGCCGAAGCCTCGGGGCGGCTTACAACAATAATGGCACTAAGTTAATGGCACTAAGAGCTTTATGCTAAAAAGGCTGATTTGGTTTGTTTGTTTGGCCCTACCCCTTTGACCCTGTCCTGTTTGTCATTGGAATCTGCCCTCTCCCCAAACAGTTGCTCTAAAATTATATTCAGCCCTTGAGCTGAAGATGCTTCGACACCCCAGGGCTGGGGAACATGGATGGAAGTTGTGAGGTCAGATGCTTGACCCTTCCAAGATGCATATGGCTCTCCTTTGGTGCTATAGCCTCAGGATAAGACTATATAGCCATGCAATTCATAGAGAGAAATAGAGAAAATATTGAATAGGAATTTAACAAATACAGATACTGCAGATTTTTACGTTATGGTGGTGTTTTGGAAGCTGGACAGCCCTGACAATTTTCAGAAACTTAGTCTGATCATGTTAACTCCCTGGGATAGATTCTCTGATCTAAATCCGTGATGTAGGTTCCTTTTGTCCTTCCTCATACTATAGGAGCAAGTTTTTATTTTATTTTTTAATTGAGCAATGGGTATTTCACAGCTTGACTTTTATACAGGAATTGCTGGGGAAAATGGCTCTGATCTAAAACTGGGGTCTTCTAACTTACAGATTAAGTAATGGTTCTTTCCCCTTTGCATCCAGAATCTCAAAATATGGCATTAATGATGGCTTTTATTGAATAATTACACCTCAAGCCCTTGAGTTCAGGAAAGGGGACTGTTCTGTCAGGCTCCATGAACACAGTGTCCCAATATCTCTTTAATGAGCTTACATTCTAAGAAGCTGGCTTTCAAGTGTTCAGTGCCCTTTTAGGGGCCTAAATAAGATCAGATCAAGTGTCATTTAGAAATGTATTATTGCATCTAAAAGCAGGGCCGTTTGAGCTCAGAAGCTCCATGGATGTAAACCAAATATTATGACATTACTATGCATAGAAAAATAGCGGAAATCTCACTGTTTTTGACATCCTGAAGAGCATCTCTGTGACCTTCCATAGGGTCAGACATGACCTGGCTGGGAGCACCATTCTGGAATTGTTCTTTTCTCTTATGTTTTCTTAGTATACCTTACAGATGGCTCACCTTGAACACCCATATATAGAGGTGAGAAAGCCATTCTTAAAAGCAAACAGGAAAGCAAACTTTCTTCCCCTAAAGGAATTTTGTTTTTTATCTCCCCTGGTTCTCAACCTGTGGCAAGGAATCCCTGGAGCTCTGCTTCTGAGAAGGAAAGGAATCTTGCTGCATGGGATGGGAAGATAATGACAAATGCCCTGCAGGCTCCTTGAGGGGTAATTATGGACTTCACCATCACAATATTAATTAGCTGTCTTTTTCTTAACCTCTAAGCTGTCTTCAAAAGATGTTATTGCTATTAAAGAAGAAAAAAATTAGCAAAAGGATCATCTCCCAATGCTTCTCCCCAACATGCTATTAAACAGCAGGGGTTCGTTTAATTGGATCTGCCTTCTTAGCCATTGTACCATGGGAGCCTTTAATGCATTTAAACATAGATGAGCAATTGCTACCTGTGCTGCTTGGTGCAGGATTTGTTAGCTGTGCATCAAATAGACAAATAAACATGCATTTACTGCTACAGGTGACATAAGAACTTACCTTCACCAATAATCTTTTCAAGGGTTTTTTGTCTTTTCCTAACCACTGACAAAATCACTGACAAAACGTGATCCACTGGAGAAGGAAATGACAACCCACTCCAGTATCTTTGCCATGAAAACCCCATAGACAGTACCAAAAGGCAAAAAGATATGATGCCGGAAGATGAGCCCCTCAGGTCGGAAGGTGTCCAATACGCTACTGGGGAAGAGCAGAGGGCTAGTACTAGTAGCGCCAGAAAGACTGAAACAACTGGGTCAAAGCCGAAAGGACACTCAGTTGCAGATGTATCTGGTGGTGAAAGGAGAGTCCGATGCTGTAAAGATCTATACTTCATAGGAACCTGGAATGTAAGATCCATGAATCAAGGCAAGCTGGATGTGGTCAAACAAGAGATGACAAGACTGAACATCGACATCTTTGAAATCAGTGAACTAAAATGGACAGGAATGAGTGAACTTAATTCAGATGACCATCAGGTATACTACTGCGGGCAAGAATCCCTCAGAAGAAATGGAGTAGCCTTCATAGTCAATAAAAGAGTAGGAAAAGCAGTACTGGGATACAATCTCCAAAATGACAGAAGAATCTCAGTTCGAATCCAAGGCAAACCATTCAATATCACAGTAGTCCGAGTCTATGCCCCAACCACTGGTGCTGAAGAGGCTGAAGTTGACCGGTTCTATGAAGGCCTACAACACCTTCTAGAATTAACTCCAAAAAATGATCATCATGGGGGATTGGAATGCTAAAGTAGGAAGCCAAAAGATAACCAGAATAACAGGCAAGTTTGGCCTTGGAGTACAAAATGAAGCAGGGCACAGGCTGGTAGAATTTTGTCAAGAGAATATGATGGTCATAGCAAACACTTTTCTCCAACAACCCAAGAGACGACTCTGAAGAAAGTAGGGAAAAGCACTAGGCCACTCAGGGATGACCTAAATCATATCCCTGATGAATATACAGTAGAAGTGACAAATAGATTTAAGGAATTAGATTGGATAGAGTGCTTGAAGAACTATGGATGGAAGTTCGCAACATTGTACAAGAGGTTGCAACTAAAACCATCCCAAAGAAAAAGAAATGCAAGAAAGCAAAATGGCTGTCTGAAGAAGCTTTACACATAGCTGAGTAAAGAAGGGAAGCGAAAGGCAAGGGAGAAAAGGAAAGATACATGCAATTGAATGCAGAATTCCAGAGAACAGCTAGAAGAGATAAGAATGCCTTCTTAAATGAACAGTGCAAAGAAATAGAAAACAATAGAATAGGGAGGACCAGAGATCTCTTCAAGAAAATTGGAGATATGAAGGGGATGTTTCATGCAAAGATGGGCATGATAAAGGACCAAAATGGCAGGGACCTAACAGAGACAGAAGAGATTAAGAAGAGGTGGCAAGATTACACAGAGGAACTATATAAGAAAGAGCATAACGTCCCTGATAAGCATGATGGGGTGGTCACTGACCTCAAGCCAAATATCCTGGAATGTGAAGTCAAATGGGCCTTAGGAAGTCTGAGATGATGCAATAAAAGTGCTACACTCAATATGCCAACAAACTTGGAAAACTCAACAGTGGCCACAGGATTAGAAAAGGTCAGTTTACATTCCGATCCCAAAGAAGGGCAATGCCAAAGAGCGTTCAAACTACTGCACCATTGCACTCATTTCACGTGCTAGCAAAGTGATGCTCAAAATTCTACAAGCTAGACTCCAGCAGTATGTGTTCCAAGAACGACCAGAAGTACAGGCAGGATTTCGAAGAAAGAGAGGAACTAGAGATCAAATTGCCAACATACGCTGGATCATGGAGAAAGCTAGGGAGTTCCAGAAAAACATCTACTTCTGCTTCATTGACTATGCTAAAGTCTTTGATTGTGTGGATCACAACAAATTGTGGCAAGTTCTTAAAGAGATGGGAGTACCAGACCATCTTATTTGTCTCTAGAGAAACCTGTATGCAGGTCAAGAAGCAACAGTGAGAACTGGACACGGAACCACTGATTGGTTGAAAATTGAGAAAGGAGTTCGGCAAGGCTGTATACTGTTACCCTGCCTATTTAACTTATATTCAGAGCACATCATGAGAAAGGTGGACCTAGATGAATCACCAGTTGGAATTAAGATTGCTGGGAGAAATATCAACAACCTCAGATATGCAGATGATACCACTCTCATGGCAGAAAGTGAAGAGGAACTAAAGAGCCTCTTGATGTGGGTGAAGGAGGAGAGTGCAAAAGTTGGCTTGAAACTCAACATTAAGAAAACTAAGATCATGGCATCGGGTCCTCTCACTTCCTGGCAAATAGATGGGGAAGAAATGGAGGTAGTGAAAGATTTTATTTTCCTGGGCTCCAAGATCACCACAGACAGGGACTGAAGCCAAGAAATTAAAAGACGCTTGCTCCTTGGGAGGAAAGCTATGGCAAATCTAGACAGCATACTAAAAAGCAGAGACATCACCCTGCCAACAAAAGTGCATATAGTCAAGGCTATGGTTTTCCCAGTTGCAATATATGGCTGTGAAAGCTGGACCATAAGGAA